>NC_061107.1:84105024-84291916 GCF_015104395.2 Macrobrachium nipponense | reverse complement strand
GAGAGATTCCCCCTTGGCACAAACCTTCTCGTCCAGCCACACGTGGAACGGTACCACCAGTCAGTCCAGTCCCTCATCTTCACGTGCGGCGTATCCACAATCTCTTGCGAGCGAGAGGCTCTTCTTGCCGAACAGCAACAGAGATGGCTGGGTACATCAGACAGTCCTCTGCAGCTGTGTACCAGGGAAAGTGGGCCGTCTTCTGTGGTAGCAGATTTCCTCTTTTTTCTTCGCCGGGAGAAGCTCCTCTCCACCCCCACAGTCAAAGGATACAGGGCTGCCCTGGCCCTAGTCCTGAAACTGAGGGGAGTAGATATCTCGAACTCGTTCAAGATCTCCCGGCTAATGAGGAGCTTTGAGAGGTCTTGCCCACCCTGGGAACTCAGACCCCTGGGGTGGGATGTGACTCTCGTCCTTAGGAGTCTGACTCGAAGGTCCTTCAAGCGACTCCGAGAGTCGTCAGACTGGGATCTGACCCTCAAGACCCTCCTCTTGCTGGCCCTGGCATTGGTGAAGAGAGTAGGGGAACTTCATGGCTTATCCTCCGACGTCAAGCATACCAGGGGATGGGGATCTGTGATGCTCAATTTCGTCCCGAACTTTGTAGCAAAGACTCGGAGTCCTTCTGTTCCTGACGACCGGTTCGAGTCATTCACGATCCCCTCCCTATTGGGCTTCACCAACAACGATGCGGATGAGATGCTGCTTTGTCCTGTGAGGGCGCTATGGCGCTATCTGAAGAGAACTCAGCAGCTCAGGCCTGAGTGTTGACGCCTCTTCGTTAGCACCAGGGTGACCAAGAAAGAAGTATCCAAGAACACACTTTCTTTCTGGCTGCGTGAGGTGATAAGGAGGGCGTACGAAGCTGATGGTAGCGACGACATCCGTACCCTTTGTCCGAGAGCCCATGAAGTCAGAGGGATTGGTTCTTCCCTTGCGTTCCGCAAGAACTTCTCTGTGGCGCAGGTCCTGAAGGTGGGGGTCTGGACCAACCAGACCACCTTCACCTCCTTCTACCTTCGGGATATAGCCCACAGGTCCTTGGACACTTTTTCCTTGGGACCCGTGTGGCTGCTGAACAGGTTGTGTAGCTTACCCAGCACCCGAGCGGACAGAACAGCATCGCATCCTTGTGTGACTGCATTAATGGATGAGTGAATGAGTGTGACTGGCTTCTCTTCCCCATCTTTTTCTCCCCCTTTACCTGTGGGCAGAGGGACGCAGTCATCACTACGCTGGAACAGGAGACCGATGCAGGTAAGCTACTCGACCGAGCTCCATCCTACCCCATTTATTAGGGATAGGAGCGATTATCCACCACTTTCCCCAGCAAGGGGGGGGAAGTGGAAGCCAACAAGAGACAAACCCATGACTTCATATTGCCTCTTGCAATAGGAACAAGTTCTTGCTTGCTAGTTTTAAGAGGTACGCTACCCTCCCTCTTATTACTTGGGTCCAGAGGTCTGACCATTGATCCTGCGGTACATACCCCGATCATTGGGCAGAGGCTAGGATCCCTCCCTCTGCTCTTACGACCAGGGAGGGAACCAAGGTTGGACGAACACCAGTCTGTTCATTGACTCAGATTCCACCCACCAAGAAGTGAGTCTTCCTATTGTTAAAGGACCAATGGTTTGTATTACGTATCGGAACAAATAACAATTTGTCAAAAATTGTATTTCTGGGCTCAGCCGTGTCGCTCCCGTGAAATATGTCTTCCTAACTATACAAACCTGAGGTCCTTTACACATAGTCCCACCTCATGCCACCCCTCACTCTGTTTTTCCTGGGTCTAAAGCAAAGTGATTCTTCTCCTCCCAGTCGCACGGTGCGCTGACTATCGGACAAGCAGTTAACTACCGTACTTCCTTGTTTGAAGCTTACGACCGGTTCCAGCTACTGCAAGTTACATTCCTAGTGTTAAAGGACCTCAGGTTTGTATAGTTAGGAAAAATACAATTTTCGACAAATTGTTATATTTTGAAGCAATGACTGGCCATAGGCCTACATGTCAATTCTTATACTTTGAGACAAGGATAGGGCATAGGCCCACTCATCAATTTCTTATCGCAAATAGTTTTCTACCCATATCTGTAGGAATTAGAGTAGCTTTTGATTATTATAGTAGTAGCCTTACACACAACTGTTTTACTGCTCTCAATAAAGTATAATGAAAATATTTTTAGTAAAGGGATAACAAACTATAATACTGTGATGAGTAAATATAAGGCTCCTGTAGCTTTACTATGAAAATGAAAGCTATGATAGGAAGGCATCATAAAATACTTAACAAAATAAGAAAAATATATGATAGCTGCAAAGTTATGTATGAGATAATCCAAACCAATTTGCCAAATTCATAAAGATCTCAATTAGTTTTAATTAAAACAAATTACTAAATTTCAGTTAACCCTCTTACGCCGACTGGACGTATTTTACGTCAACATTTTTTGTCTCCCGTGTGCCGACTGGACGTATTTTACGTCGACTTACAAAAGTTTTTTTTAAAATTCGCGGAAAAATACTTATAGGCCTACCAGCCTAAAACTTTTGAATCACGCGCCTTGGGGGATGCTGGGAGTTCACGGATCAAGGTGTTGTTTTGTTTACAATCGTTACGCAGGCGCGCAAACGCGAATTTCTTTCTTGCCGCACTAAAAAGTATCTGTGACACATCTCGGAAATTATTTCGTCACTTTGACATAATTTTTTTACCATTGTAAATTAGCCATTACATGAAGTATTATATATGAAAATGTGTGCATTTTTATGTAGAATACAACAAAAAAATACTCATGATGGTAGCTTTTATCAGTTTTGAGATATTTTCATATAAATAACGATAATTGCCAAAATTTCAACCTTTGGTCAACTTTGACTCTACCAAAATGGTCGAAAAACGCAATTGTAAGCTAAAACTCTTATATTTTAGTAATATTCAATCATTTACCTTAATTTTGCAATTAATTGGAAGTCTCTAGCACAATATTTCGATTTATGGTGAATTTATGAAAAAACTTTTTCCTTACGTCCGCGTGGTAACTCTTCCAAAAAAAATCATACATGCGATTGTGGTAATGTTTGCACCATTTTAAAATTAGCCGTTACATAAAGTTTTATATATGGAAATGTGCGCAATTTCATGCACAATACAACTAAAAACAACCCATGGTTGTAGCTTTTATCAGTTTTGAAATATTTTCATATAAATAACGATAATTGCCAAAATTTCAACCTTCGGTCAACTTTGACTCTACTGAAATGGTCAAAAAACACAATTGTAAGCTAAAACGCTTATATTCTAGTAATATTCAAGCATTTACCTTCATTTTGCAACAAATTGGAAGTCTATAGCACAATATTTCGATTTATGGTAAATTTATGAAAAAAATAATATTTTCTTTACGTCCGCGCGGTAACTCTTCCGAAAAAATCATACATGCGATTGTGGTAATGTTTGCACCATTTTAAATTAGCTGTTACATAAAGTTTTTATATATGAAAATGTGCTCAATTTCATTATATGAATACAACCAAAAATAATTGAAGGTTGTAGCTTTTCTCATTTTGAAATATTTGCATATAAATCACGATAAATAGAAAAAAACCATGTTCGTCAAATTGACTCTACCGAACCATGGAAAGGGCGAAAAACGCAATTGTAAGCTAAAAACTCTTACAGTCTAGTAATATTCAGTCATTTATCTTCATCTTGAAACAAATTCGAAGTCTCTAGCACAATATTTAGATTTATGGTGAATTTAAAAAAAATCTTTCCTTCCCTCCGCGCGCGGATTCTCCGCCACAAATCTCTGAAATGCGTACGTCCCATTCTCGGAATATTTGCTCCATTTCATATAGGCATTTCATAGAGTTTTATATTTAGAAAATGTGTGCAATTTTTAAGTAAATAAAACCAAAAAATATTTGAAGGTTGTAGCTTTTCTTATTTCTGACAAATAACTTGCATATAAATATAAAATTTTATATATAAAAAAAATTCTACACTCGGTCAACTTTAACTCATCAGATATGTTCAAAAAAAACTGCAATTGTAAGCTAATACTCTTACAGTATAGTAATATTCAATCATATGTCTCATTTTGAAAGAAATTGGAAGTCTCTAGGACAATATTTAGATTTATGGTGAATTTTTTGAAAAAATATTTGTTACGTCCGCACGTTACGAATTCATGCATTATTTTGTGATAATATTTTCTCTGTGTTGCTTTCATCGTTTTACAATGTGTTATATACCAAAATGATCGCAATTTAGTGTACATTACAACGAATAAAAAGCAACTTGTTACCTTTAACCGTTTTGTGCACAGCGTGATTTGAATACAATATATATGAAATTCGTTTTTGCGCTATCATATCGCATTATTTATATATGATAATGATAATTTTTTCCATTTCCGATGGTTGCATACTAAACTAGCCAATGACAAAAAAAGGAGCCAAAAATGAACTCTTAATCTTGAAAACTAAGCGCGCTGTGATTTTTTGAAAAAAATATTTTTTCCGCTTCCGCGCTCACTCTGAAACACCTCCCGCACACGGGAGACAATTTTTTTTTTACCGCTTCGGCGTAAGAGGGTTAACAAGGGTAGGCAGGTAATTCTTTACACCAGTATTTTATGAATATGTATGTCTATGTATGTTTATTCTGCAATGTTAGGATACATATGAAAATTTTTCAAAGATACTATAAACACCATAAGAGCAGTAAAAAAAAAAAAAAAAGAATAACCACAACAAGAGCCAAAATAAAACTGCTGGATATAAGATAGGCCTATAATCCAAATGTCATAAGCTGTGTAAATCAACATGATCCTGTTATTTCAATAGCAGATAATGTCCTAAAGAAAATCCTCAGCAATTTACATCCAATATGACTGTTATAGCATACCATACTGTAACTTTTTGTTAAAAAAGGTATATTCTGGTTTTGTATAGTGCAGTCACTGCTAGTCATCTCTCTGAATGTGCAAATGATTCTAATGAATTCAATTATGTATAAGACTATTGATTTGTAGTAAGATTTCCTGAAATCAATATGAAATACCAGTCTCGATAGCTCTAAGAAAGTCTTTGCATTTAAATTTAGAATGGTGAACACGCTTGATAATATCAGTCGGTAATTACCATTGTCCAGTGATTCAAGTGCACCAATTCGATGCAGACAATCCCTGTGTCACATCCGTATTCAGGTGAACCTCGTTTCCGAAACAACATTGCAGCAATGCAGAACACTGACTTCATTTATATTTTCCTGTTTTTTTACCATTTTTAGGGAGGTATGTATTATGATTTTATTTCAGGGGATAATAATATAAAGTATCCCTTTGATAATCAGCAGAACATATTTTAGTTTGGTAAATGGTAAAACAAATAAATGAAGATGACAAGAACCACAAATTAATCAACTTTTCAAAACTATTGCCAACCAGTCAGCTTCAAAAAATGCTTGAGATGTAATCAGTGGGCGGGCTTAGTTGCAAAGCTAGCTGGACTTTGCAATAGTGATGTACAGTACCTAAAGCAGGAATAGTGAAAAAATTGTTAATCAGGACAAATCAGATATTTACAAATATTTGTGGCAATATTTTCTGACAAGATTTAGTACAATGGTATGTATGTTGCATGCTAGTGTGCAGGAGTCCAAACACGGTTAAATTTCAAGAGCTGTGTCAGAAAAGAGCCAAATGAAACTAAATTACCGAATGCCATTTTTCAATACATAACTCAGCAATGGCAATAAAGCAATAACCATAGTGTTTTTGAATACTGGGTTATCAGTTTTTGGATTAGTTTTCTTGTGCCCTTTATAATAATGCTCAGGATATTATTTTTTGATAATGTTGAATACGATGAATATGTCTGGAACCATTCTAGAACCTTTGAAAAAGTAACTAGGATTTTTAGCTTATGAATTTTTATTTTTAGCTTATAAAGTGCTAAGATATGTAAGGGTAGATGTAAGCTAATTTTTGCTTTGCCTATTGATAGACTATTTAATTTCAATTACCTAACCAGAATCTGAAGTAAAAACTCAACTGAAATTGAGATATAGAGGGACACCATTTAATAATTGTTTTCATGTCATACAGATTGTATGAGTTTCTTAGGATATAGAATTTATATATCAAATTGGGGTCTGTTCTTTACTTATTCTTCTCTGAATTATGTGCATCTATTCTTTCTCCATAATTTTGCTACCATGATCTTAATGGATAGCATAACTCTGCTCAGTGGGTCTTTCTTACTTTCCATTAATTTTGGCTTTTTCCAGTTTGATGTTTTTTGAAAGCATGAACCTTTGCTTTTCATCATAATTTTCATGATTTTTTATTTTTAATATAACTTATTTTTTGTATGTAGAATAATGGAGGAAAGTACATGATTTTAAAAATTTTTCTAGGATTTAGAAAGTACATAATTTTTTTGCTCCTGGAGAAATGGTAAATATCAATAGTTTTAAGAAATATGTACAAAATACCTTTGTTTTTATCTAGAAATGTATAACAGTCTCTGGTTTTCACATTAATAATGAGTAAAAATAATTTTTACGAGGAAGATTCAGTACATGAGTTGACTGTGATTGCTTGGTGTCTTCAGGTCTCCCAGTGAATTTAGATTATCGACAGTTGGCCAGAGGAAAGCTCTTCCAACTTCCTCTGGAAGCCATTTTGAAGAATAGTCTGACTTTAGATCACTTTCTAAACTATATGGCTTCCATTAATGCCCAGCACTACATAAATCTATATCTTAATGTTGAGTGTAAGTATGCTGGAAGTTAGTCTGTATATTTTGTTTATGAAAAAACAACTGTGAGATATAGTTTGGGTATCAATCTCTGTACATATTGTTAAGTTCTCTAGAGGTGGATATAACTTGTCACATACGTAATTACATAATGGTAAGACTTTCTCCTTTACTGCTTGCTTAGGCTGGAAGGCAACTGTGAGCGAGAGGCTGTGTACCTTAGAATTAGAAAGACTGCACCATTTAGAGGAATCTGAAGCCCAGGGTGCTGGAATGAGCATGCCGGATCTCTGCCATGATCATTTTTCGGCACATGACCTCTCCTCCCACAAGGAAGAAGCTGAAATTATATATGAACAATATCTCTCTGAAAAGGTACGCTTTGTTTTAATCTTTGTTAACTTTTATGTGTGATGTTATCTCCTGGTTTGTCAATTGTTTACTTTACCTTGCATAATAGAGTAGACAATTTATGACATCGTTATTGTAGTGTAAGAGCACATGCAACCATCTTCCAAAAGTATAATGAGTATCAGAAAGGATGAGCTCTTACAGGATAATGAGATTGTATTTTATGTTCTCCTCTGAAGACAATACCAAATCAGAGTTTGGTTTTCTTTTTGGTATGTCTGTCCATTGCAGTAGATATTCCTTGGTGGCAAATAGGATTTGAAGTCATTGCTTTCCAGTTGAAGTTCCAAGTGGTATTACATATCTTATTGCTGATGATGTTGCGGAGATTGATGTATAAATTTTCTGCAGACTGTTGTGGAGGTCTATATGGGAGATGTATATTGAGTTTCTTATCAAGTTTGTTCTTCACAACTATCACTAGTGCCCAATTGACTGGATTCAAGTATTCTCCTCTTACTAATTTAATTTTCTTGAATAGTTTTCATAGGATCTTTACCATGTGTGTACCTCCATGTGATTCTGAACTTACAGCTTCCTCTTTTATTCACAAAAGATTTGGGAAACTTGGTATTTATAAGCTGTGATTTTTTATACATTTTGTGTGGATAGTGCTCTTGATAGATTTAGGGAACCCAAAGACTAAAGCCCTTCTAATTAACAAGAAAATCATAATTTTATATAAGTAACTTACTAAGTAATTACATTACTATTAGTTTCACTCATTGGCAGCTAAAATTTTGAAATTCGGGGGTCACTATTTTGTTTTGGGTAGGTTACTAACCCCACCCACTTTCAGGGAAAGAGAGGAACAACTAGCAAAAGAGCTACAATTTGTTTCTGCTGGCTGGTGGCTGTACATCCAGTTATTAGTAGCAGCTTGGTTTGGAATTTGTTGTTTTTCCAATTGTCTTTTCATCAATTGGTGAAGTATTGCTTCTGTAGCCTTGCAGCATACTTAGATAGAGTTAGGTTTCCATTGGAAACTTTAGTAATCAAAATTGGGATTTTTTTTCTGATTGTGACTTCTAGTTGACTTGTTTTTTCTTTGGAATGTCAGGCTCGATTTCATCTACGTTCATCTACCTTTAGGTATGCTCAGTGGATTTAAGATGTAATGAGTGTGTTGACTGGAATGTAAGAATGGAAGACTTTGAGGCAACATTTAGATAAACTGGCTAGGGACAAAAAGGGTGAGGTGACATGTAAATAAACTGGCTAAGGACAAAAAGGGTAAGACGACTGCTAGACGGCATACTCCCCAAAACTTGGGAGGAGTCAAACTGGTAGCCTAATGGAGGTTGGTGGGGTCTGACTGGAGCTGGTTGCCTCTTCGGTTGGACCTATTGATGAATCCCAGGTTTCAGCGAAGTGCCGCTAGAAAGGCGTTTCTCTGGGCGTGCATAGCCTTTCATCAAGTTCGGATGAGTCCATTACCAGGTGCCAATGGCGCTTTGTGGACGAATCCCATCCCCTTAAAAGACGTGCAGTGAATGTGTTGCTTTCTCCTCCAGTGCCTTGTAAAAGCTTCAAGAAATCTTTATATTGCCCTTGTCCATCTTGCAGTCATTGGAACAGTTTGGAGCAGTTTTCTTCAGTTCCCCCTTTGGTGGGGAGTCAGAGTTTGGCTTCCAAAAATATACATGATCAAAATAACTATAATTCAACTTGTGAATTTTAACGATATGTAATAGTACAGAATAAAGCTCTATATTAATCTTGGAGAGGGTTGTTCTTTATTGTAACAAACGTCGTCAACAGTTTGCAATTGTACTTTGTGAATGAAATGTCTGTAAATAGATCAGAAATAGAGGACTGTCTTAGGCTAACAGATCACCATGGTAACCAGCCAGCCAATCATGTTTAACTGTACAGTATTCTGTAAGTGCGTGTGTTTTGAATAGAATGTGTAGTTTTTAGCAGTGTATGTATTTTACTGATTATATGAAGAATAAAATAAAATCTTTATTAGTGTATGTATTTTACTGATTATATGAAGAATAGAATGAATTCCTTCATTCAAAATTATTGAAATATATGAAAGATGATAAAAATTATGATAGAATTAAGCTGCTTATAGGAACTGGCAATCTCTCTCTCTCTCATTTACCACGCAAACAAGCATTGTTTGGTAACTCAGCTTTTGTCTTCGTAAAGTTTACCTTAGTCATATCTGTCTTATCTAAAAACGTACAAAGTATGTATTTTATTGTAGCTACTAGTCAGGCAGCAGATAGGTAAAACTATTGGCTATGGTACTCCTGCCCTTCCAGAGAATAGCATGTCGTAATGACTGTACAAGTTAAAAGCATTTTAGTTTAGTACATAATAAATACAGAACTGTATATAAAAGATAAAATATAAATGAAAAGCATATTTAACTTTGCTAAGTTAAAAGGAAAATGGTACACAACGAGCGAAGGAAGAGTAACTATCTTAAATTGTATTACATACTTCAATTGTATTGGCTGACCCTCTTCGGTGTCCATCTCATCTGATATCCAGATTAATGGGGTCTGGTTTATTGAGGGGCGACTGTATTTGTCTTATGTCACAGGGAAAGCTTCTCTGTGAGGGAGTGTCTGCCTTCTCCCAGGGGACTTCTCCATATTGATCAACTCTTCCCAAAGATCTGCCTTTGCTTCAGCTTGCCAAAGATATCCCACCTTCTCAAGAACTTATTTAAAGTTTTTCAAGTCGTAAGCTTCATGGACAGGGTGGTGGGTACTTTGGCTTGTAAGGTTAATGACTGTCCTGTTTTGCCAGTAGATAGTGCTTCTGACTGGTTAGGAGCGCTCCCATGCACTATTGATAAAGGTTTCAGGGATTGCTACCAGGAGTCGGCTTCACTTATACAATGAGAGTGCTTAAAAAGAGGGAACTGTGGTGTTTTTGGACCTGTAAAGGAGTTACTCCCTTGCAGAAGTCAGACTCCTATTTTCCCCATTGGACAATCCCCTCAGACTACAGTTCTGGGAATGTTGTCAGACCTTCAGAAAAAGAGCACACAGGATCTTATGACCCAGTCCTCTAGGAGGCCTAAGGATTTGTCCACTCTTACTTCTAGAATAGTCTCTCCCTTGCAGATGCATCCTTTTCATGGCAGCAGGCTGAGAATCTTTACTAGATCCCAATCTAGTGGTTGGTTTGTCTCACATGCCATCAAGAAATCATTGACTAGAGCTTCCTTCCGTAAGTGAGAACTTTGTCCCCCGAACTCCTGTAGGAGCCAGACTCCTTTTCTTCTGGGAGAAATGGAAGGAGAAAGGGGCAGAACCTTGGATGATAAAACTCCTGAGGGAGGGTTATCCCTTCAAAGAAAAACCTTCTTTGGTCAGCACTACAGTATAGTATTAACAGCCTACTGAGGAAGTTTCATCCCTCCTAAGGAAGGGTGCGATAGAGTTAATAGAAGACTTGAACTCCCTAGGGTTCTACAGCCATGTGCTGGAGGCCCATCCTGGACATCATCGTCCTGATTGACTTCATCAAGAAGACAAAATTCAGGATGGAGACAAACCAAACTGTCCTATTGTCCATTTGCTAGGAAGATTGGATGACATCAACAGATATGCATGATGCATACTTCCGCATCCCTATTCCCTCAGAAGTATCTAAGGCTTGTGTATGAGAATAGTGTTCCAGTTCCGTACTCTGTGCTTTGGGCTCTCGGCAGCACCACAGGTCTTTACCGGAGTTCTAGCTCTCCTTGCCAATGGCTGATTTGATGGGAATCAGGATATCCCTCTATCTAGATGATTGCCTGCTCAAGGCTCAGTTGAGAGAGAAATGTTCGGAGGACCTTCAGAGAACCCTTCTCATGGCCCAGGAATTGGGATTGATCATCAGTATGCAGAAGTCCCAGCTGATTCCATCTCGGCAGATTCTCTATTTAGGGATGATAATAGACTCAGAGTTTTTGAGTTTCTCCATCCCTGAAAGAGTAGAGGCTTGCCAGAGGATGGTAGACAAGTTTCTTTCTCTCAAAAACTGTCTGCTGCCAATTAGATGAGCCTTCTGAGAATGTTATCATCCATAGAGCAGTTTGTTATCCTAGGCAGGTTACATATGAGACCACTTCAGTTTTTCTTAATGATCAGCTGGAACAGGAAGAACTACCCAGACACATTCATATTCCAGGTGACTCCCAAGATTAAGGAAGATCTGCTCTGGTGGAGCTTCGAAGGAAGACTTTCCTTTGAGCACCAACCTAGAATTCTACTCAGAAGCATTGGATCTTGGTTGGGAGCTCTTCTAGGGAGCAAGGAAGTCTCTGGGACTTGGTCCCCAGAGCAGGGAAACTGGAAAATAATTGTCAAAGAGCTAAAAGCAGTTAATTTAGGACTTCAGTTTTTCAAGTTGAAAGTGTGCAGCAAGACAGTGGCAGTCCACTCAGACAGCTTGACTGTCCAGTCTTACATCAAGAATCAAGGGGGAACACACTCATTTTACTGTTATGAAACAGAAGAGACTTGCTTTGGGCAAACCAAAATCACACACAACTCCTGACTTGCTTCATTCAAGGGAAGCTAATCATTCTGGGAGACGAATTGAGATGCCAGAAGCATGTTTTACCCACAGAGTGGACTATAGATCTTCAGGTCTGCATGGATCTATGGAAGTTGTGGGGGACTTCAATCCTAGATGTATTCACTTCTTCCAGAAACCATTGGCTCCTATTGTTTTGCTCGCCAACCAATCCCTGATCCGTTAGCATGGGCAACAGATGCAATGCTGCAGGACTGGTCAAACAAGTACCTGTATGACTTCCCACCTTTCAGGATGGTGAGGCAAGTAATAAACAAATTCCAGTCGTATCATAATGTATTGATGATTTTAATTGCCCCATTTTGGCCATCAAAAAGAATGGTTTCCGGAACTTCTCAACCTCCTGACGGACTTTCCAAGACTGCTACCTCAAAAACATCAGCTACTCAGGCAACCTGACTTCAGGCGGTTTCATCAGGGGTTGTCTACTCTGGCCCTGACAGGCTAAAACATTTGGAAGACTCCTTAGAAAGAATGGTGTTTCAAGATCAACTTTGCAAGCTGTTGCCTAGTGTAGATGGCAGTCCTCTTACGACCATACAGACGTATCATGTTAAGGGGGCAATATTTTGAGTATGGTGTAGAAAGCACAGTATCTAGTCTACTAAGACATCTGTAGCAAAAATAGCAGATTTTCTGCTATACAGTGGACCCCCCGTATTCGCGTTCTCCGGATTCGCGGACTCACACATTCGCGGATTTCTCTCGGGAACGTTTCCTTGCATTATTCACGGAAAATTCGTGCATTCGCGGTATTTTTCTATGAGAAATATCCACAAATTCCTGGTTTTTGTTATCAATTTCATCATAAAATGCACTTTTTGTGATAAAACTATTAAAAAAACCAAGTATGAAAATTTTTAGTGGTTTTTCTTAAGTTTTAACTAACAAAATAGGCTGTTTTTAGCGTTTTTATAGGGTTTCCAAACATTCGCGGATTCTAACTATTCGCAGGGGGGTCTGGTACGCATCCCCCGCGAATACGGGGGGACCACTGTATTTGAAAACCTCTAGGAACCTGTCGACTTGCACGATCCAATGTTATAGGGCATTGTTAAACGCTCTCTTCTGACACAGAGGAGTAGACCTTTCCTTTGATAAGGACTTGTCTGATCTCATTACATCCTTCGATATCCGAAACAGAAAGAGGTAGCAGTAGTACCATGAGACATAGATGTAGTAGCAGTAGTACCATGGGACTTAGATGTAGTTCTTAAATTGTTGTCCGACCCTAAATTTGAGCCTATGTGCTCAATCTCATTAAGGGATTTAACTAGGATAACCCTTTTTCCAATAGCCTTAGCAACAGCAAAATGGGTGAGTGAAAACCATGCAGTAGATAAGAGAGTAGGCGTCTCTCAAGGGAATGCTGTCTGCTCATTTTCCCTGAGATTTTGAGCAAAGAATGAGTCACTTTCTAAGGTCTGGCCTCATTCTTTTTTTGTTAAAAGTCTGTCAGAGTTAGTAGGTCTAGGTGAAGAAGAGAGAGCTCTGTTTCCTGTGAGGGCTCGTTAAGTAGTACCTTCGCTTTCTCGAAGACTTTAGTGTGAATGGTAATCTTGAGTAAAACTTGGGTGACTGTAAGTACTTGTTTTTGGCTTTTTTTTTTTCACCATTGTGTATTCCTGTCTTGTGCCTGGAAATGATCGGCCATGAGACGGAGACCCCCCGCCCCCCAGTCAGCCGCAGGTTGTGCCCTGGCATGGAGGGCTGTAGGTGTGGGGCCTTTAGGTCACTCCATGATGTTGACCCTCATGATTTATGTACTCAGTGTCGAGGGCGAGAATGCTCTCGCGCCGATACATGTGATATATGTATCTTGGTTGGTGGAGCAGTGAGAGCGGTACGAGGGAAGGAAGAAGGCGTGTAAGCCGGCCAAGGTGTCGTCAGAGGGCTCTCCAGCGACCCTATTGGTTATGGACACGTCTTCCTCTTTCGTTCCTCTGTGTCAGCTCCCACGTATGGCTCCTTCCCCTTCGGGGGACGTGTCACAGTCTGTCTCTTCACTCGATCAGTCGAGTGTAGAGGAGGGGGCGCGACACCCCGATGTTCTGCTGTACTCGGGGTCTTCCGTTCGCTCGGGGTGGGAACTTTCTCCCACCGGGCGAGCGGGGGGAACCCCCCCCCCCCCCCCCAACCTGACTCTTGCCTCCTCTGGTATGCCTGCCGCGGGTGGCGATCTCGAGCAGGTCTGGTACTTGCTTGGACTCCCGGGCGCACTGAGTCTTCAGGAGCTGCTGCATCACCTGGTGGCTCAGGGACCCAGGTCGGTGACACACGGACCACAGACATTGGTGACGACAACATGTCGATGCCTGGGTATGCAGCACCTCTTCACCTGGTCTACACCCAGCACGTGGCAATGGTTACCCCAACAGCTTCGGTCCAGGCCCCGCTGCCGTGCTTGCCGAGGAAGGAGATGACCCCACCACCTGGTTTTGCTTCCCTCGTCCCAGCCCCTGACTTTCAGTGCCCCAAGAGTTCCCTGCTCGACCTGCCGCCAGTTCCTGTTGTTGCTGCCCCCGTACCAGTTCCTGCTGTCGTCGCTCCAGCCCGTGGCGTTGCTGCTCCCACCGCAGGTCCCACCGGACAGGTGCAGCTGGGCCCTGTTGCCTTGGCAACTGCCCCAGCTCCGTCCTGGATGGAGGACCTGACGGTGGTCCTGAGGAAGCTGACAAAAAAGAAGAGGAAGAAAAGGAAGGTGTCGTCGTCTTCATCGTCATCATCTTCGTCGTCGTCTGCAGCCGCCTCTTCCCCTTTGACTTCCAAGGCCCCACAGCCGAGGAAGAAGAAGGTTCCCTCCTCCCCTAAGAAGTCTCACCCAGAGACCTCTAAGGGTCTGTCCCACTCCGGTGGGGCAGTTGGGTCTTCCGCTGGTCCTCCTGTTCCTTTGGGAACGGGGCCCGTCTCTCTGCAAGGAAGAAGAAGACAGGGACCGGAGGGGTATTGGCTACCACCGGGACCTCTTCTTCTGGCACCAGAGGCTCTGCCTCGGCATCGGAAACTGTCTTGGCCACTCGTTCGCGAGAGGTACCAAGTGTACTGTGACCGTGCAGCCAGGGTCCAGGCAGCTGAGCCTGCTCGCCGCTAGGACCCAGGCATGGAGCGGAAGACTGGTGGAAGTCGCTCAGGCGACTCCTGCCAGACCGGCGATCGCTCTCGTGGCGATCCACCAGTCCCCAGGTTTGATGCGACGGTCCCACCAGACTGAACGTGGGCTGAGGCGAGGAAGAGGTCCCCCTGGTCGCCAGGCACAGTCTCAGCTGGGCCAGGTACCGTGACACGCCGTGAGGACGGGCCACGCCCCCACCGCGACAGTGGACTCTGTCGGTCTCCTGACAGTCGCTTCCACTGTAGCAGCTCTCCTGACGCTTGGGACCGTCGCTACCGTTCTCGGTCCAGCAGTTCTCCCCAGGGAGACCGTGCGACTAGGCCTGCAGCTCGATTGTCGCTGCAGGTTGACGATCGCTTGCAGCCCCCCCAGCACACTGGCTCTGCCGGTGGGCAGGGGGGGAGCGTCAGGTTTGCCTCTCCTATCCCTTCAACCTCCTTGGGCTACACCGGGAGGAGCGAGGCGATTAGGAGCGACCGCGAGGAGTGGGCTTCTCGCTGTCCTTCCACGAGGGCCTACGAACCTGGCACGGTCTTGGGACCGACCAGGTTATACGCCCAAGTGGTTGGAGGAGACCAAGAGGGGTCTGCTGTGGTTACTCCTGTGGAAGGAGGAGGATCTCGGGAGGCGTTCTCCCTGGATGGACTTGACGGTCCATCCCCCCCAGGACGCGGTCACTCCCGAGATCCAGAGGTCGTTTGCAGAGGTCATCACGCTGATCCGTCGGCACAATGACCTCGGGGAAGGATTGGTGCTCCCACCCTCCGAGCCTACATCTAGGCTGGAGTCGTTCTGGGGCCCCAAGAAGGAACCCAGGACGACGGTGGGTCTGCCCCGATCAGCCTTGGCCGACAGTGTGTTTGGCCAGGTGAACTCTCTTGTCTCCGGACAGGAGGGATCACTTAGGTCTGGCAGGTCGTCCAAGCTACGTGCCTTCGGAGGGCCTGCTGCCACACAAACAGGTTAACCCAAAGCTAGGTAGGCTAACCCCGGGTGTGTCTCTTCAACACCTGCTGGCTGAGAACCTCTGGTTCTCGCAGCAAGAGGCACTGGCTTTGGAAGCGACTGCCATGGCAGCGTTCCAAGCAGTCTTCTGGCTGGTCCTGTGGTCCCTCACAGTGTACAGGGTTGCGGCCTCCTCGGGAAACATCACTCCCGAAGGACATCTGGCTTTCGGGAGATTATGTCAGTCTGGAGGTAGTGCTATCTCCTACCTGGCCCACCAGACGACCAACCTGTGGGCCAACCTGGTTTTGAGATGTCGGGACGCAGTCCTCGCTCAAGTGACCAGGTCGGCAGGGCGCAAGGCAGCTTTGGGTCTGAGGAACGGACCGGTGCTGGGTTCTTCCTCTCTCTTCCCTAGAGAGATGGTGGACGCTGCGGTGGAACAGCGGCGCACTGACAACAGTGACCGCCAAGTCCACCAGGCAGTCTCGAAGGCGGTTGGGCAGCCTCAAGCCACTGCAGCCAAGCCTTGGAGCTCGGCTAGCGCTTCCTCTATAACCAAGACAACGTCCTCGTCAAGACCGAGAGGAAAGACCCAGCCTTCGACTTCTGCTGTAAGGAGTGACTGTCAGCCCTCCTCCCAGTCCTTCTCTCGAGGAGGATCCGGGAAGAAGTCGAAGGGGAAACGCTAGGGACAGCATTCCCCCTCACCTGCTACTGGAAGGGGGGGTTGTCTGGCGAGCCATTGGGTAACTTGGCAGCGCTACGGAGCCGAGACCTGGATAGTGGCTATCCTTCAGGGGGGATATCTACTACCCTTCGAGTCGCGGCCACCCCTCACCTCCAACCCGGTCCATCTGCAGACGTACGTCCCTGGTTCTGCCAGGGACGTAGCGCTTCGGCAAGAGGTGGATGCCATGCTGAGCAAACGAGCTGTGGAGATTGTATGGGATTAGTCGCCAGGCTTCTACAGCTGACTTTTCTTGGTGGAGAAGTCATCAGGGGGCTGGCACCCGGTGATAGATCTCTCTCCCCTGAACAGGTTCGTTCGCCAGACCCAGTTCACAATGGAAACGGCACACTCCGTGCTCAATTCCGTCAGGGAGAACGACTTCATGCTTTCTGTGGACCTGAAGGATGCGTATTTCCAGATACCCATCCACCAGTCCTCCAGGAAGTACCTCTGCTTCATCCCCGACGGGACGGTGTACCAATTCAGGGCACTTTGCTTCGGTCTCTCAACTGCCCCACAGGTGTTCACACGAGTGTTCACGCTGGTGTCTGCTTGGGTCCATTCGGTAGGGATACGTCTTCTGAGGTATCTCGACGACTGTCTGGTCCTGGCTCCCGCTCGCAGTTGCTACAGGACAGGGATCGTCTTCTAAATTTCTGTCGCGATCTGGGGATCGTGGTGAATTTTGAGAAGTCGGATCTGGAGCCCAAGCAGAGGATGAAGTACCTGGGCATGCTGATCAACACGGTAGTAGGGCGAGTCTTCCCCGCAGACTCGTGGATCAGTAGATTCAGGGAGGCAGCCAGACGGTTCCTGCCTCAACAGGAACAGCCAGCTCAGCAGTGGCAGGTCGTGATCGGTCACCTATCGTCTCTCAAGGCGTCTTCACCTGCGGTCTCTTCAGTGGAGGCTAAAGGAGTGTTGGTCACAGGCAAGAGACCCGCCGTACTTCCCCGTGCCTCTCACGGAGGAGGTGAGGCAGGACCTAGCCTGGTGGCTGGATGACGGGAACCTCGTAAGAGGAGTGCCTCTCCGCACTCCCCCCCCGGAGATACAGTGTTCCCCCCGTATTCGCGGGGGATGTGTACCAGACACCCCCGTGAATAGTTAAAAACCCGCGAATAGTTAGAACTACCATTAAAAATGCTTATAACTGCCTATCTTGAAAGTTCAGATACCAAATGTATACCTTTAATAACACCCTACTTCAAATATTACCTAAAATTACTAACCTATTACTGTATTAATCTTTGAGGTTATATTATTAATATCATTTCAAAGTCATCTTAAACATTTTACCATTAAAAATATATACCTACAGGCAATAACAGAGAGAGAGAGAGAGAGAGAGAAAGAGTGACCAGTGAATGGCAACATCATATATCTGACCATCAAGAGTGAAATTATTTTGGAAGTTATTTCGAGGAAGAGAGAGAGAGAGAGAGAGAGAGAGAGAGAGAGAGGATGGTATTGTTACTGTTTAATCTCACAAAACTAAAGGGATTTTGACGTAAGGAAAAATCTATTTCTGGGCGATTGGCTCGTGTCGCCAGCGAAATATCCTTTAATCTATTATTTCTAGGGTAAATGTACTAACACATACCAGAGAATAAATAAATAAAGAAAAAGGTCAGTATAACTGACTCGCTCACCCCCCCAGAGGGTGTCGGTATGAACACTATGGCGAGTGAGACCACTACCACGAGCCAAATGCCATAGAATTCTCACTACAAAATCCCCCAAGAGGAGAGCCGACCCACAGAGTGGGCAGCACCAACTACTACTACTCCATCCCATGCTGCCGACTGCTGCGCCTCTGGTGGCCATCCTGAAGTTAGCAGACAATCTTGGCGATGGGACGGGTAGGGCGGGATTTCGCTGGCGACACGAGCCAATCGCCCAGAAATAGATTTTTCCTTACGTCAAAATCCCTTTTCTGGGCTCAGCTCGTGTCGCTGCGCGAAATCGTACCAGAGAAATAGCACAAGATTGTAAAGAATTGAACAAAATACAAAGAGGTCTCAAATAAAAGATAAATAAAAATAAAACGAATATAATTGCTAATAAGGATACATTACACAGTGATACAAAATAGAAATATTGCTTAAATTACACTTAATTCTAATAATATTCCTTAACTTAAGGTAATATACATATATACCAGGAGAAATATGTCATATATGTACAAAAATGGTATCTGTGTAAAGCTATGTATCAAAACATTCTAAAGCAATTAATATAAAGTTAATTGAGGTGGCTACTGCCCTGACATCATGTGCTTTTGGGAAAGAGTCAGGATTGGCTTGTTTAATGAAGTACAGGATTTGTTGCCTGATGCCTTTAATAGATAAAGTGCCACCTTTTTCTCTCTTAAAGAGAGGACCCGATGATGATGAGGAGGTCCTAGATAGAAAGGCTCGTAAGGCTGAAACTGGGCAAAGAGATACATCCATTTTTTTTTTTTTTTTTTTTTATTTTTTTTTTTTTTTTTTTTTTTTTTTTTTTTTTTTTTTTTTTTTTTTTTTTTTTTTTTTTTTTTTTTTTTTTTTTTTTTTTTTTTTGTTTTTTTTTTTTTTTTTTTTTTTTTTTTTTTTTTTTTTTTTTTTTTTTTTTTTTTTTTTTTTTTTTTTTTTTTTTTTTTTCTTTTTTTTTTTTTTTTTTTGTTTTTTTTTTTTTTTTTTTTTTTTTTTTTTTTTTTTTTTTTTTTTTTTTTTTTTTTTTTTTTTTTTTTTTTTTTTTTTTTTTTTTTTTTTTTTTTTTTTTTTTTTTTTTTTTTTTTTTTTTTTTTTTTTTTTTTTTTTTTTTTTTTTTTTTTTTTTTTTTTTTTTTTTTTTTTTTATTGTGGAAGGGGTAGTACCGTCCATGGTTCCCACCTCATCAAAGGATCTTCATTCTTTGCTATAAAGCTACGTTCCGGAGAAAGTAGCACTTCCCCTGTGGGAAGGAACTGAATATGATCCGGATCTCTGGATAACGCCGACAGTTCTGAAATTCTAGCTCCTGAGGCAAGCTTAATAAAAATAGGGTTTTTCTTAAGAGCATTATACGAGCAGTGTCATTATTGGTTTCTGAAGCCAGCTTTAGAACATCATTTAAGAACCATGATACTGACGTAGGCCTTACCGAAGGCCTAAGTCTAGCACATGCCTTGGGAATAGACGAGAAGTAGGAGTCTGTCAAGTCTATGTTGAACCCAAATTGAAAAATCTTTTTCAAGGCTGACTTGTTTGTCGTAATTGTGCTAGCTGCTAAAGCCTTTTTCAAATAAGGATCTGAAAAAGGATATAGCTGAATTGATTGTCATGATCCTAATATCTGATTCTTTCAGAAGGTTGCTAACTTTTTGACAGCAGCATCATACTGTCTCAAAGTTGAATCTCTTTTTTATCGGATTCCAAGAAGAGATATTCTGAGGGTCAATATTCGCATCCCTTTTTGCTGCAAACTTCATGAAATCCATAAAGTTAGGGTTTTGAGAATCCCTGAGGAAGCGAACACAGTCTTCGTTTGTACTGACTGGGAGAGCCTGGGATTGGGGATCCGAAGAGGGCGAAGACCCAGTTCCAGAATGAGAGGGTACCGAATTGCTCTTCGGCCAGTCTGGGGCTACTAGAGCCACTTGACCCTTGAATGTCCTGAGTTTGTTTAAGACTTTCATGAGAAGATTCACCGGAGGAAAGACATAAATCTTATCCCCCAGTTGTTCCAGTCTAGAGCCAAGGCGTCCGTGGCATAGGCCAGAGGGTCCAGGTTGGGGGCCACATAACACGGGAGTTTGTGGTTCGTTTGAGATGCGAAGAGATCCACCTGTAGACCTGGAACTCTCTGAAGAATCCATTGGAACGAACTGTTGTCCAGTGACCATTCCGACTCTAGAGGTACTGATCGGGATAGAGCATCTGCTATGACGTTTCTCACTCCAGCTATATTGAGGTGGAAAGGAGAGATGCCAACTGAACTTGTCCGCCAGGGAGAAGATGGCTACCATGACGTGATTTAGATGACGTGACTTTGGAGCCTCCTCTGTTTACACAATGTACCACCACTGCGCTGTCCAGGACTAGCTTTAGGTGGGAGTACTTTGGCGGGCGTAACTTTTTAGAGTCAAGAACACTGCCATTGCTTCCGTACGTTTATTATAAATGGAACTGACGGAACTGAGGTGACCACCTCCTTGAACCTTTTTGAACTGGGTATATCCTCCCCAACAGGCTTAATGATGCGTCTGTGTGGATGGTGATCCCTGGTGGAGGAAACTGAAGGGGCACTGACACCGACAAGTTCTTGACTTTCTTTTTTGCCCACGGTCGGAGTCGATTCTTTAGAATCAGAGGGACTGAGGATAATTTGTCCCTGGACCTGACATTTGCTCGTGAGCGCCAGATTCTGGTTAGGTCTTTCAGTTTGGCTTTCATTAAGATGTTCGTCACTGATGCAAACTGGAGAGAACCCAAGATCCTTTCCTGGGATCTTCTTGATGCCAGTTTGTGACTCAGAAATTGTTTGACTGACTTCGCTATTTCCTTTCTTTTGGATGATGGAATCGACAGAGTATGGGAGGATAGATTCCATTGAATGCCTAGCCACTGAAAGTTTGACTCTGGGGGTGTAGCGTCTTGACTTGGTCCTGTTTATCTTGAAGCCTAGATATTCCAGGAACTGAATTACTTTCAGTGTTGCTCTGTTGCATTCCTCGACTGTTGAAGCCCAGATCAACCAATCGTCGAGATCGCTACTACCATAATCCCTTGCGATCTGAGTTGTTGAACTACTACTTCCGCCAGCTTCGTAAACACCCTGGGTGCTACATTGAGCCCCGAAAGGAACTACCTTGAAGGAGAATGTCTGGTCTCCTATCTTGAAGCCCAGATACGGACGGAAGTGTCTTGCAATAGGGATATGATAGTAAGCGTCTGTAAGATCGATAGAGGTGGTGACGGCCCCACGGGGAAGTAAGGTCCGTACCTGCGAGATCGTGAGCATCTTGAACTTGTCGCAGCGAATGGCTAAGTTTAAGCGGGACAAGTCTAAGATTTACCCTTCTTTTTTGTGAGCCTTTCTTTGGCACGCTGAACAAGCGTCCTTGAAATTTTAACCTTTTGACTCTCGCTATAGCTCCTTTCTGAAGGAGATCCTCCGCATACTCCGTCAGTTCCTTGGAAGGAAGTTGGCGGAAAGGTCGGATGGGGGTGGGTTCGTTAACAGCTCCAACCCAGGCCTTTTGACACAATGCTCTGAGCCCACTTGCTGAAGTTCCACCGGTGGTGGCGAAAGTGAAACAGCCTCCTCCTTACCTGAAATTCCTCATTGGTTCTGGTAGCCTCCTCGGCCTCCCCTGAAATGTTTTCCCCTATTAAAGGGACCTCCCGATCCTCTCCCACGAAAGGATCGCTTACCTCGCCTCCCTTACCCGAGCGGTCACCTACTTCTGTGAAGCTTGACTCTCGAAGGCTTGATGGTAAGCTGGAGAGAGAGGGCGTAAGAGGTGGAGGGCTTACTGAGGCTGATGTGGGGAGGAGATACGTAAATCGGCTGTGATTGAGCCTTTGAGGTGGAAGGTTGGGCTGTTTGCACTAAGGGAACAGCCGGAACTTGCTGAGAAAAGCGTGGCTGCTTTTTCTGGTAGGGCTGGAAACGTCTAGGTTTCCTTTGACCCTTACCCCTAGCTGCTAGATCTTGTCGTCTCTTGGCCGTAAGCCCCACCCCAACGGTCCTTAAGGCTCTGGTTCAACCTCGTAGCCTCTGACGAACCTCCTTTCACCATCGCTCTGGGAAGAGGTCTGCTCCCAGATGCTCGACGCAAGTAACCTATTCGGCTCGTGCCGAATAGTTGCTTCTTGTAGGACATGCTTCCTACAATGTCGTCCTAGCAGTGGCAAACTCTAAAACATATCTGACTGTACCGTTTGAGTCAGGGATTTGGTCATAAGCTTGAAGAGCGGTTCTGACCCATAGGCTATGGTAGCCACCTCGGTCATAGCCATAGGAATTAATAGATCTGGCTAACCGCGATTTGGCGTCAAATTCTGCCTGAATAAGGCTATCTGGAAGCCTAGGTAGCTTCTCACCAAACTGCTCCATAGCACAGTCCGGTTTGAGTTTGCCAGCTGAGAAGGTGTTAGGTAAGTCTTCCCACAATTCTCCGGCTGAAGGAAGTAACGGAGATGTAGGATCTGCTTCCTTCAGTTGAGGCATGGGGTCCCCCTTCTGGGCCGCTGGTGGAATGGTAGACGTCGCGATCTTTGTCAGGGGGGGGGAAAGGAGCGGTACTACTCTCATCCATCGTAAAAGATCGTAAACGGACTCTTGAAAGGTTGGATTTTCGTTATTGGAACAATCCATGTCCTCTAGACACCTGAGCCATTCTCTCTGAGCCTGGTCACGTGAATAGAGGACTGTCTCCTTGGTACTTTATCATCCCGAGTCATGGCTGAGGCGGGGTGGTGAGCCTTGCGTAGCCGATGAACGGAGGCTGAAGGTCTTCCGGGTAGAACTCGAAGTCCTCGATCCTCCGAGTTCCACATTCCGGGATAGAAATGAGTCCGTCTTGGAAGGGGGCGTATGGACGCTACTCTCAAGGGTTGTTCATTGAGAACGGAGGTAGAGAGTCATACGGGGGAAGCTGGGCTCCACCTGTATTGAAAGGTGGAGGAGAGCCTAGAGGAGCTTGGCTCAGTCCGGCTATAATGCTGTCTTGAGAGGTAATCCTATCCGACAACCGAGAGATCATTTGTTCCATGCTACTTTTCAGAGACCCAACCAGGTCGCCCACCTGTTGTAACAGACCAGCATTGGAGTCCAAAGCCGGAGCTGCTGCGGAGGTGGAGGGTGGCTCTGAATTGGAACCAAGGGTAGCGGAACTGAACGACTCCGCCAGCAGTGTGAGATCTCTCTCTGGAGGATTTTACTCCTCGAGGGACTTAGAGCCGGACCCAGAAGCTTTAGATCTCTCTGCTCCGGGATTCCTAGCGGAGACTTACGAGAAGAGGATGACGCCGAAGCCGTCTTCTTAGACGACGACGACGTCTTCGTCAAGGATTTCACTGCTTGACCCTTGACCTGGGTCTAACTGAAGCGTCAGGAGGAGTATATAATTCGTTACCCGTAAAGCCTTGGAAGGATGGAGAGGTTGCAGGAGTAGAAGAAGCAGTTGCACCCAAGGGTATCCTTTGGGTGTCCACCTTACCTACCTCGACCAACAGGTCGTCCACACCTACATAGGTTCTACATTAATATCCAACGTCGCGACTCCGAGGAGATGTCCTGGCCTTGGTCAGTCAATGAGGCAGCCAGCTGTTGCTGGATGAAGGCGATAGTCGGGGCCGCCTCTACTGGGTCGACGTATTCCTGTCGCCTTGCCTCGGGGAAGATTAGTACCGCCAACCTTTTCTACCAGGATGTAGGGCATACCCTTGGCGGCGTTCTTCCGAAAACCGCCGACCAGGCCCGCAGGGTTGCCAGTGCGGTATCCCTCACGGCCGGCGCCTGGAAGGAGAGAGGGTATTGATTAGATTTAAGAATAACTTAAAACTAAAGCTCAACCTTAAAGCATAAACTTAAAAATTATAGGGGCTATAAGGCCCCTTGAATTTACCTTAAGTTAGAGTGATTGATGTAAAACTTAAGCACTATAACAGATGAGGACCAGCTACCGGAGATGGAATAACTTACCCCGTCTAAAAGCTGGCCTCACCAGATCGTAACATATGGTACACGTTCATGGTACCAGACTGGATGTCCCCGTGCGGAGTCGCGCATGGAGCATGGGACCGGCAAACTTCGTGTCCACATGGGTCTTGAAGTGTGGCGGCGCATCCCGGATGCTCACAGTTGGTGGTCTGTAAGTGAAAAGACACATGAGTATCTTAAAGAATATCACTTACAGGCTAAAGGACAGAAGAACTCCGTTGCATGCCGGAGCTCGGAAAAAATTTGGGCATAGCCCCTCCCTTAATCGCCTGAATAGGCTATAACCCCGGAGGTATCCGGTGAAACATGAAGGGAGGGGGGATGGTTTAAGGTACTTAAGATAAACTTACTAGTTTAACATAATAGATCTTAAACCTAAAAGCTCGAACGTATCCGGACTAAGTCCAGTGCGTTCGTGGCGGAGTGTATAACTCAGTGAAACGGAGAGGTTAGAAGGGACCGACTGCATGTTCCGGTCCACCCCGTGGGGTAGACTAGCACCTTTCCGCTGGATGCCAGGTCTTCGGTGGTTAAAGGAGCCCTAGTAAGGTGGGAAAGAGCAAGGGGCATACAGACTCGGGCTAGTAACGGAGCGACGGAGTAGTAATGGAGGGGGGGGAAAGGCCAGTCCCCCCCACCTTACCATCCGACCGGACCGAGAAGCCGGAGAGGTCGAGTCCAGTCTGGGTCTGTCCCGTCCCTCTACCCCCTCCGCATGGGGGGAGAGAGGGAGGCAGGCTCGGGTATGTGGAGCGAGCATGGGCAGGCCTAACCACCCCCCCCGACCCTATGGAAGAGAGGGGGGAAAGGTGGGACTGGACAGGCGTCTGGCTGCCTCGTGATCACATAGTGACCACGGGGCGATAAGAACAACAAAAACAAGCCTAGAACATAACCAACTGATCAGAGAGATGCTATCGGAAGCAACCGAGCTGAAAAGCGGAACATAAAGGCCCAATGGGCCATGACCTAGGCTAAGTGAGCCAGACGCCTAACTAACCTAACAAATATCACAGAAATAAATACAAATGAATAATAAAATGAAAGAAAGAAAAACAAAATAGTAGGAGAAAAAAATCCAGGAGTGTACGACTAACCCGAAGGCAAGGCTACCACTCAAAGCTAGCCGAGGCCGATACTAAGAGCCGTGGCTAGGGTATGGATGGAAGAGCCTAAACTAACGGTAAAAAGACATGCATGCATGACAAAACCGTGTAGACCGTACCCTAAACAAAGCGGATAATTAAAATAGAGCGTACAAAAAGCAAGGGATGTTCTGGGTATGGGCGACCCAGAACGGACCCACCACGAGGCAGAACCATGCTGCCATGCTTCCGACCTAGAGATCGTATTTCTATACCTAAAAAAAACGGCAAATACGTGCTCAGGGCCGGAAAAAACCAATAGCAATAAACATGAGTACAATTAAAACCCTCTTACGCCGATTGGACGTATTAAACGGTCGAGTCAAAATGTCTCCCGTATGCCGATTGGACGTATCATACGTCGGCTCAAAAAAGTTTTTTTAAAAATTCGCAGAAAAATACTTATAGGCCTACCAGCCGAAAACTTTTGTATCACGCGCCTTGGCGGATGCTGGGTGGGAGTTCACGGATCAAGGCGTGTTTTGTTTACAAATCGCTACGCAGGCGCGCAAGCGCGAATTTCTTCTTATCGCACTAAAAAGTATCAGTGACACATCTCGGAAATTATTTCGTCACTTTGACATAATTATTGCACCATTTTAAATTATCCTTTACATGAAGTATTATATATGAAAATGTGCGCAATTTTATGCACAATACAACTAAAAAATACTCATGATTGTAGCTTTTATCAGTTTTGAAATATTTTCATATAAATAACGATAAGTGCAAAAATTTCAACCTTCGGTCAACTTTGACTCTACAGAATGGTCGAGAAACGCAATTGTAAGCTAAAACTCTTACATTATAGTAATATTCAATCATTTGCCTTCATTTTGCAACAAATTGGACGTCTCTAGCACAATATTTCGATTTATGGTGAATGTTTATGAAAAACTTTTTCCTTACGTTTCGTGCGATAACTCTTCCGATAAATTTTTTCGTGCGATTGTCCTAATGTTTGCACCCTTTTAAATTTGCCGTTACATAAAGTTTTATATATGAAAATGTGCGCAATTTCATGCACAATACAACAAAAAACAACCCATGGTTGTAGCTTTTATCAGTTTTGAAATATTTTCATATAAATAACGTTAAGTGCAAAAATTTCAACTTTCGGTCAACTTTGACTCTATCGAAATGGTCGAAAAACGCAATTGTAAGCTAAAACTCTTATATTCTAGTAATATTCAATCATTTACCTTCATTTTGCAACGACTTGGAAGTCTCTAGCACAATATTTCGATTTATGGTGAATTTATGAAAAAAAAAAACATTACGTTCGCGCGGTAACTTCCGAAAAAAAAAAATCAGAATTTTTTTGTGCGATTGTCGAAATGTTTGCACCATTAAAATTAGCTGTTACATAAGTTGATATATGAAAATGTGCGTAATTTCATGAAGAATACAACTAAAATGATTGCTTTTTTTTTACGGTTTTTGTAGCTTTTCTCTTTTTTTTTTTCGAAATATTTGCTATTAAATCACGATAAATAGAAAAAAAAACACGTTCGGTCAAATTTGACTCTACCGAAATAGTTGAAAAACGCAATTGTAAGCTAAAACTCTTACGGCTAGTAATATTCTGTCATTTTTCTTCATTTGAAACAAATTTGAAGTCTCTAAAACAATATTGTGATTTATGGTGAATTTTGAAAAATATATTTACCTTCACTCGCGCGCCGATTCGCGGCTGCAAGTCTCGAAATACGTACATGGCATTATCCTAATATTTGCTCCTTTTCATATTAGCCTTTTTATAGAGTTTCATATATCAAAATGTGTGCAAATTCATGAAGAATACAATAAAAAACTAATTGAAGGTTGTAGCTTTTTCATCTTCGAAAATATGTCCATATAAAAAAAATATATATATTAAATTTCGACATTCGGTCAAATTTAACTCGTCCGAAATGGTCGAAATCTGCAATTCTAATCTAAAACTCTTACAGTATCGTAATATTCAATCATTTGTCTTAATTTTGAAACAAATTGGAAGTCTCTAGAACATTATTTAGAATTACGGTGAATTTTTGAAAATAACATTTTTTTACGTCCGCTCGTTACGTAATTCGTACATCATTTTGTGATAATATTTTTCCGGTGTTGCTTTTATTGTTTTACAATGTATATATACAAATGATCGCAATTTTAGTGTACAATACACAACGCAAAAAAAAGTAACTGGTTAGCTTTGACCGTTTTCTGCACAGCGTGATTTGAATACAATTATGTATGAAATTTTTTTTTTTTCGCTACCATATACCGCATTATTTACATATGATAATGATATTATTTTTCATTTCTGATGGTTGCATTCTAAACTTCAGGCAATGACAAAAAAAAGGAGCCAAAAATGAACACTTAATCTTCAAAAGTACGCGCGCTGTAATTTTTTGAAAAAATTATTTTTTCCACTTCCGCGCTCACTCCAAACCAGGCCCGGCATACGGGAGACGTTTTGATTTTTAGGGCTCCGGCGTAAGAGGGTTAACTTAGCTGCTGCGATGGCTGCACGCTCCATGGTAATAAAATCCAAAGGAAAGGGCACAAAAACACAGAGAAGAAAATGGCACGTGTGTATCGTGTGCGCTAACTGAAAAGGATGTCCACCAGAGGCGCAGCAGTCGGCAGCATGGGATGGAGTAGTAGTAGTTGGTGCTGCCCACTCTGTGGGTCGGCTCTCCTCTTGGGGGATTTTGTAGTGGGAGAATTCTATTGGCATTTGGCTCGTGGTAGTGATCTCACTCGCCATAGTGTTCATACCGACACCCTCTGGGGGGGTGAGCGAGTCAGTTATACTGACCTTTTTCTTTATTTATTTATTCTCTGGTATGTGTTAGTACATTTACCCTAGAAATAATAGATTAAAGGATATTTCGCGCAGCGACACGAGCTGAGCCCAGAAAATATTATTTGTAAACTAGTGCTGTATATTATTATTTTACCATAAAATGTAGTAATGTCCTTAAAGACACACTTATTCATACATTTCCAGCCCAAACAGAGGGCGAGAGTTACCACTAAGACACACTATCTCGTGTGGTAAAAGAGAGAGAGAGAGAGAGAGAGAGAGAGAGGGGGGGGGAGGGTTATCCTTATTTAAAAGACTGAAATGGATAGATTATTGTACTTCTATAAAATACTATAACATGAATTTTGAAATAAATTATATTACTATTATTATCATTATGCGAAAATATTAATAAACATACACACGTACCATAGAAATTCTCATCTCAGTAAGAGAGAGAGAGAGAGAGAGAGAGAGAGAGAGAGAGAGAGAGAAAATACGTGATCATCGAGAGGGCAACAGTTGTTGGACCCCAGCCAACTCTGCTTGGCTCCCTGGAAATCAAATGCATTTTCTTTCATTCTTACATAATTTTGTATTTATAAACTAAAATCTTGCTTATTCACTTTAGTATTTTCTTTAATGAATTTAAATTATTGCCAGTTTACCATTAATATTGATTTTGAAAATAGTATCATCATCCAAAAAATATACATCTTTGTGAGAGAGAGAGAGAGAGAGAGAGAGAGAGAGAGAGATGAGAGAGAGAGAGAGAGAGAGAGAGATTATTGTAGCATTTGTAAAATACTTTCACATATGATTTTTGTAATTACAAATTATTATTATTATTATTATTATTATTATTATTATTATTATTATTATCATATGAAAATATTAATAAACCTATTATACATACCGTGTACCAGTTAAAAAAATCTTCATTCATCAGTAGAGAGAGAGAGAGAGAAGAGAAAGACCGAGAGAGATGGAGAGAGAGAGAGCGAGAGAGAGAGAGAGGGAGAGACAGAGAGAGACGAGAGAGAGAGAGAGAGAGAGAGAGGAGACCTAAACTAAAATCTTACTAATTCAATGTAGAATATTAATATTAGAAAATTAGTAAATCAATTATCACACAAAAAGCATACATCCCGGTAAGGGAGAGAGAGAGAATTATTAGTTATTATGTGATATCATGTAATCTTATTGAACTTACTGATACAGTATTGATCAATATTAATATTTTAAAATCAGTAAATTTTTTTTGTATCATAAAAATGTATTTAGGCATGAAAATAACATCAAAATACACTAATTAGTGATTATTTATCGTTGGAAAATCCCGCGAATAGGCGAATTCACCGCAAATAATGGTTAGATATGGTCCAGAAAAAAATCCGCGAATCAGTGAGTCCGCGAATCCGGAGAACGCGAATACGGGGGGCCCACTGTACTGCTCTTCTCAGACGCGTCGACTGAGGGATGGGGCGCACACCAGGAGTTGCTGGTTGCAGGTGTGTGGGACCATCACGACAAGCACCTTCACATCAACATCCTGGAGCTCAAGGCAGTGTTCCTCGCTCTCCAAGAGTTCCGGGAACGGGTGATGGGACACTCAGTGGTGTTGATGAGCGACAGCACCACGGTAATGGCATACGTCAACAAACAGAGGGGCCTAGTGTCCCTCCTGTTGCACCAGTCGACGATGCAGGTGCACGAGTGGGCCGTAGCTCACTCGGTAGAGCTGTCAGCCAGATACATTCCAGGCAAGAGGAATGTAGTGGCAGACAAGCTCAGCCGTCGGAATCAGGTGATAGGGACCGAATGGTCCCTTCACCCAGTCGTGGATCTGTTCACCACCCGACACAACAGGAAACTCGAGGTTTTCTACTCAGTTGTGCTGGACCCATGGACAGCTGCAGAGGACATTCCTCAACATCCATGGGACAACCTCTTCATCTACGTTCTACGCCTTTCCCCCGTTCTGTCTGATTCGCAAGGGGATCAGCAGGGTGCTGGTCACCGCGAATCTTCGGATGATTCTGGTGGCACCCAAATGGACTGGTATCTGGACCTGCTGGCTCTTCTAGCTGAGGCACCGAGAGAGATTCCCCCCTGGCACAACCTACTGTGCCAACCACCATCTTTTGCGAGCGAGAGGCTTTTCTCGCCAAGCAGCAACAGAGATGGCTGGGTACCTCAGGCAGTCCTCTGCAGCGGTGTACCAGGGGAATTGGTCCGTCTTCTGTGGTTGGTGTCATGGATGGGGTCTCTCCTCTCAGAGCCACTCTTCAGCAGGTAGCGGATTTCCTCGTCTTCCTTTGCCGAGAGAAGCTCCTCTCCGTCTCCGCAGTTAAAGGCTACAGAGCCGCCCTGGCCCTAGTCCTTTAGCTCCGGGGAGTGGACATTTCCACCTCCATGGAGATCTCTCTCCTGATGAAGAGCTTCGAGAGGTCTTGCCCACCCAGGGAACTCAGGCCCCTGGGGTGGGACATGACTCTCGTCCTTAGGAGTTTGACTCGAAAACCCTTCAAGCCACTCCGGGAGTCATCAGACAAGGATCTGACCCTCAAGACCGACTTTCTGCTGGCCCTGGCATCGGCGAAGAGAGTAGGGGAACTGCATGGTCTTTCTCTCGATGTAAAGCACAAGAGGGGATGGGGATCGGTGATGCTCGATTTTGTCCTGAACTTCGTAGTGAAAACTCAGAACCCTTCGGTCCCTGACAACCTGTTTGAGTCATTCACAATCCCCTCCCTGAAGGACTTCACCAGCAATGATGTGGATGAGATGCTGCTTGATGCTGCTTGTGCTGAGAGGGTGCTATGGCGCTATCTCAAGAGAACTCGCCACCTCAGGCCTAAGTGTTGACGCCTCTTCGTTAGTACCCGGGTTACCAAGAAGGAAGTGTCCAAGAACACTCTTTCTTTCTGGCTTCGTGAGGTGATCAGGAAGGCGTACGCTTCGGATAGGAGTGACGACACCGGTACTCTTTGTCCGAGAGCCCACGAAGTCAGAGGTATTGGTCCAACCCTTGCATTCCGCATGAACTTCTCCGCGGCACAGGTGCTGAAGGCAGGGGTTTGGGCCAACCAGACCACCTTCACATCTTTCTACCTTCGGGATATCGCCCACAGGTCCTCGGACACTTTTTCCTTGGGACCCTTGGTGGCTGCTCAACAAGTTGTGTAGCTTACCTAGCTCCTTCGCCGGACAAGACAGCATCGCATCCTTGTGAGACTGCATGAATGGACGAGTGAATGAGAGTGTGACTGGCTTCTCTTCCTCCTCCTTTCTCTCCTCTACCTGTGGGCAGAGGGCTGCAGTCATCACCGCGCTGGACAGGAGGCCGATGCAGGTAAGCTACGCGACTGGGCTCCGTCCTATCCCTTTCATTAGGGATAGGACAGGTTATCCACCACTCCCCTAACAAAAGGGGAGTGGATGCCAACAAGAGACAAACCCAAGACCTTATATTTGGCTCTTGAGTAGGAACTAGTTCTTGCTTGCTATTATGAATTTGGTCCAGAGGTCTGACCACTGATCCTGCGGTGCACATCCCAATCAGTTGGGCAGAGGCTAGGATCCCTCCCTCTACTCTTACGACCAGGGAGGGAACCAAGGTTGGATGAACACCAGTCAGTTCATAAGACTCAGATTCCACCCACCAATAAGTGAGTCTTCCATATGTTAAAGGACCGAGGGTTTGTATTACGTGTCAGAACAAATCACAATTTGTCGTAAATTGTATTTTTCCTAACTATATAAACCTGAGGTCCTTTACATTTAGTCCCACCTCATGCCACCCCTCACTCTGTTCCTGGGCCTAAAGCAAAGTGAATGTTTACCTCCCAGTCAGGCGGGACTCCCGACTATTGGACAAGCAGTTAACTACCGAACCACCTTGTTCGAAAGCTTACGACCAGTTCCAGCTGCGCTGAAGTACATTCCATATGTTAAAGGACCTCAGGTTTGTATAGTTAGGAAAAATACAATTTACAACAAATTGTAATTTTTCCTAACTATACAAACCTGAGGTCCTTCACACATAGTCCCACCTCATGCCACCCCTCACTCCGTTCCTGGGCCTAAAGCAAAGTGAATGTTTACCTCACAGTCGGGCGGGACTCCCGACTATTGGACAAGCAGTTAAGGGGGCCGGCCGGCTAATGCCGATTTTTAACGACAGGACTTTGACATTCATACAAGGGTAGGCTCCACTTTGGGGGGTGCCGATCGTAAAAAATATTTGCCAAAAATACACTAATCAAGACAGGCTAATGAAATTTTCAGGCATTATTAGCACTATAATAATGCATATTCCCTGTGAGTTTTATCATCCTACAGGGAAAATTAATGATTTTATGAAAAAATATGTGAAAAAACGGAAATTTCCGGGCCCCTCGTACTGAAGGTTATTTGGTGATTGTTGAGAAACTAGTCTTGAATAGAAATTTGGTCTGACAGAATGTTGGTATATCCACCTGGAACATGCACAAAAAAAAATTATCAAAATAGAACAGTAAATAAGCACGTTATAACAAAAAAAAGAGCAACAACTTCGTAAGTTCAGCGAAAGCCCCGCCAAAAAATCAGACTATAGCTAGGAAGAAATATTCAGGAAAAATTCAAATCTGGATTTAGGGACAAAACCTTTTGAGAGAGTGTAGTTATTATGTCACTTGATAGCCTAAAACATCTAAAAATTATATCATTATTATGTCACTTGATAGCCTAAAACATCTAAAAATTATATTATTTAGGACAATCAAAGAAAAAAAAAACCCACTTTTTTTTTTTTTTGGGGGGGGGACTGGGGGGGGAGGTTTCTTTGATTGTCCTAAATAATATAATTTTTAGATGTTTTAGGCTATCAAGTGACATAACAACTACAAACTCTCAAAAGGTTTTGTCCCTAAATCGAGATTTGAATTTTTCCTGAATATTTCTTCCTAGCTATAGTCTGATTTTTCGGCGGGGCTTTCGCTGAACTTACGAAGTTGTTGCTCTTTTTTTTGTTATAATGTGCTTATTTACTGTTCTATTTTGATAATTTTTTTTTTGTGCATGTTCCAGGTGGATATACCAACATTCTGTCAGACCGAATTTCTATTCAAGACTGTAGTTTCTCACCAATCACCAAATAACCTTCAGTACGAGGGCCCGGAAATTTCCGTTTTTTCACATTTTTTTTCATAAAATCATTAATTTTCCCTGTAGGATGATAAAAATCACAGAGAATATGCATTATTATAGTGCTAATAATGCCTGAAAATTTCATTAGCCTGTCTTGATTAGTGTATTTTTGGCAAATATTTTTAATAAGGTGACTTGGGACATCTCCAAACCGCATATGATTTTCGCCTCTGACCTTCGGTTTTGTGACGCCAGGGCAATTTATCCCGAAAATAACCATTTTTCAAATTCTATCTCCTCCTTTGATATTTAATATTAAGACCTGGGATTACTACCATATATAGACCTGATGTAGACCTCCAATCAAATGGAGAGTTTTTTTTTTCTAAAAGTCATTTTTTTGTTAGATGTGAATTTTTCTATATGGTAAAAAAATAAACCCTATAAATCACGAGAAAAAAATTTATAAAAAAAAAGACGAAACAAAAATTTGAAAAAAGGGCTCTATTTGATTGTTCTATAATGTCTTTCTGAGTTATATACAAAATTCCAATGTTATAACTTCAAAACTAAGTGAGGAAGATAGATTTTGAAGGTCAATAAGTATAGTTTTGAGATTCGGGCGTTCAAAGTTTTCCTTCGTATTTCTATAAAGACAATGTTAATAAATAATGATTATTATGAATGTATATTTCTTTTTTGTGTATTAATAAACCAAAACTATTTTATTTATCATAATTTAATCATAAATGATGATCCCTTTGCTCATATATCGTAGCCTGGGGCACTGCTTGAGGCAAGATGGGGCACTCCTTCCTACGTAACCCCCTCTCTCCCCTTCACTAACTCGGCTTATTACAGCGAATTTTCTTCTGTATGTTAGCGAGATGTTTTCCTTGTATTTTCCTCTTTGGCATGATGACATTATTGCCGAAACAAAGATAAACACACGTAAATGCAAGAGAATGTCAGAGGTGAGACTCGAAGGTGTGCTCTCTTTTTAAAAAGACAATTTGATAAAGCATGATTATTATGAATTTCATATTCCATTTTGGATGTTAAAAAACCAAAACTATGTTATTTATCATAAATGAAGATCTCTTTGCTCAAAGATCGTAGCCTTGGGCACAGTGTGACGTGTGCTGTCAGGCAAGAAGGGGGCGTTACTAAGCAACCCTCCCCTCTCTCTTCACTAACTACGCGTATATTATGATATTCTGTAATAATACTTGAACGATTTTTCTTAGTCTGTATGTTAGCGAGATGTTTTCCTTGTCTTTTCCTCATTGGCATGATGAACTTCTTGCCGAAACATGCATAAACATACGTAAAAGCAAGCGAATGTCACGAGGTGAAACTCGAACGTGTAATCTACTTGAAGTCTATGGTCCAACTGATTCATGATTGAACCAGATACTCGCTTATGCGAGCCACGGAATCTCTACAGATGCCATTTCTCACAATTTCTTTGCCAATAATTATCAAAATTTACGATAACAGAAGAAATATTGCATTTTCTTGTACGGATGAATGTTTTAGGCTTATTGAGTTATGTTTACTAATTACCCTGTAACTACGAAAGTAACAGGGATTTTGACGAAATATTTTGTATACGTATTCTCAATTGCCATATGAAGCTCCATGAATTTTTTCATGACTTTGCATTTTTCGCCCTATACCACCATATATAGGGGTTCCGGCCGGCCCCCTTAACTACCGAACCACCTTGTTCGAAAGCTTACGACCGGTTCCAGCTGCGCTGAAGGACATTGCATGTGTTAAAGGACCTCAGGTTTGTATAGTTAGGAAAAATACAATTTACAACAAAAGGACATTAACAAATTGAAGCTCTTTTGCTTGTTGTTCCTCTCATTCCCCAAAAGTGGGCGTGGTTAGTCACCTGCCCAAAATAAAATAGCATGACTCGCGAATTTCAAAATTTTAGCTACCGATGAGTGAAACTAAAGCACTGTAATTACTTGGTGAGTATATATAAAACTTTATTTCATCATAAAGATGTGATTTTATGTAATGGTAGAGTTATTTAACGAATTTAATGAATTCAGATATGTTTTTGTTTTGATTTTTAATTGAAATTAGTTTTCTTGGTCAGTAGTTTGATTTATGAATTCTAACTTGTGCCATAATAAACTGTCATATATGAACTATGTAGATCTGCTGTTCAAACATGATTGATATAATGTCTTCTTTTCTTTCCAATTTGCACAGATTGTCAAAGCAAGTATTATATATAGTAATAGTTCTCTTCAAAGACTATTGGCGTACTCTTTTCTGTTATTTATCCCAAGCTAGACGATATAAACTACATTGTGCAAAGATACCATGTTCATACTCTCAATGTTTTTTATTTTTCTTGGTGAAAAGCATTCCAGATTTCTCTGTAGGTATAAGCAGTTTCATTGTAAATGCAATAAATTTTTTTCTGTTGTATATGAAAAAGGGTTATTGATAGCATTTTATGGTTAGAATATTTATGAGAGACTTTTGCAAAGTAAAGGCATTTTATAAATGGCTTGAGTATAGTACTTTAAAAAGTTTTTTCAGGTGCAAGCTCAGAAAATACAAAGATCATTAAGTGGAGGTAATTTTCCTTACCCTTTGCAGGCTAGTCCAAGAGTTGCCATGGATGACAGCATTGTCAAAAGATTAATACTAAGAATACGTTCGGAGAAGGTCAATGAAATGTGGTTTGATGAAGTCCAGAAAGCACTTTTTTCAATGCTTCAAGATGCAGAACCTTTCCTTCCATCATTTAAAAGGTAGGGTTTTGTATGTTCATGTGTTTCAGAATTGGTGACACACTGGATTGCAGAGCTAGTTTTAAAAAGGTAGTAAGGATAAGAGTAGTAATTGCCTTTCTGCAGTAGACATAGACACTTGAAAGAAATGGGAGATATTTTAAAGAAGTATAACTACAAAATACTGTGCTGCATGGCTGGAGTGCATTAGGAAGGTGATATTACAATGTCCTGTAGTGTGTAGAGACTGGACAATTAGCAGAAATCTCCAAGACAAATTGCACATGTGAAAGAATAGGAGAGTAATGGTTGGTCAGGATAATGACCCATTACTGGCTTGACTTCTGACAAGACTGTAATTGTTCCATTGCATATAGTGTTCTTATGTGATAACTCACATGCTGATTTAATGATATATCTTTGATATACAGAATCTTAGAACAGTGTATTCTTACTCCATATTGAATGAAGAATATTTAATATTTATTTCAGATCAATGTGGTACATCAGGTTACTTGCTGAGTTGGATCTTTTGAAAGATGTGTCACGGTCAGATGAGGAGGATTCCCAGTCACTTGATGACCTAAGCTTTAATTCCTTAGAGCAGGTAAGTTCATTAAAATCCTGTTTTTCTTCAATTTACCCCACAAAGACAAATCACAAGGGGTGCATATTCTAGTAGAATTGCTGAAGAGTGACAGCTTTACCCAGTGTCATATATAGTAGTTTTAAAGGCCTCTTGCTATTTTGTAGCAGTCTTTAGATGATAATGAAAAATCTCACTACATTTGAATCAATCAGTCTTTCCATTTTGCTTATTGTGTTTACTTTTAATTTGGGACTCGATATATTTAGCTATTATTAACACTGTATATTTGAAAGGCCAGGCATGTACTTGGGCTTGCAATATTACTTGCAGTATTTTCTTTATTATTTTGTTATGTGTGTAGTTGTAGTCTTTTCCAATTTCTAAAACAGTAGAGTTCAGTAATTGCTTTGAATGCTTTTATGTTTTGCTTCCAGCATGTCTATTCTTTAATGTGGAGTACCATGTGATAATAGGGATAATATTCATTGCTACTTTATTTTATGTCTTAAGTGTCACAACTAGAATCAAGATTCACAGTACAATGTCAGGAAAACATTTTATATTGATATTCTTCACAATTTCACTCTGTACTTGGATGCGACATGTTTTAGGTTCCACAACCTGAAACCACAATTACTTTCATCACATGACTGTTTTCACTGGTTCAGAAATCACTGGAATTTAATATGATTTGCTGATCACCACTATCAGAATAGATTGTTTGCACTGCACAACTGTTATTGATTTACTGTCAGTTTTAACAGTACCTGTCAGGTAGATACTTTAGCCATTCTTATGAAGCCATACTACATTGCCTGGCAAATATTAGTGGCCAATTTATCAGTTTCTGCTGGAGATGCTACAAAGTACATGATCAGCCATACATTTTATTAACAGATTATTTATTAATGGTGTTAAAATACCAGTTGTTCCGATACAAATACAAACCATCGGTCCTTTACAATAGGAATGTAACTTGCGGCAGCTGGAACCGGTTGTAAGCTTTGATCAAGGGAGTTCGGTAGTTAACTGCTTGTCCGACAGTGCGCTCACCACTTGGAGGTGAAGAACCACTTTGCTTTCGGCTGCAGTGGTTGATGGATGTTCTGCATATCTCTCTGCCCGCTTATTCGTCGTATGCTTTGTGTTTTTTCCTCAAACTTGGTTTGTTTGTGTGTGTGGAAATACTGTAAGTACATGTACTTTGTATTTTTGTTATCATTTTCATTATGGATTCCCGTGAATTGGAGCTGTCCCCGCGCCCCCCCATCAGCCGCAGAGTTTGCCCTGGTGTGGAGGGCCGTAAGTGCGGGGCCTTCCGCTCCTTTCCTGAAGTGGATCCCCATGTATTATGTGCTCGGTGGCGGGGGCGTGAATGCTCTCGGGCCGAGCCCTGTGATGTATGTAATTCCTGGTCAGAGGAGCAGTGGGCGCTCTACGAGGGTAGGAGGAAGTGACGTAAGCCTGCCAAGGAGTCCTCGGAAAGCTCTCCGGCGACTCCTTTGGTCACAGGCACGTTGTTTTCCTTCCTGCCGCCATCTCAACTCCTGCGGCCTCCTCAGATGCTTCTGCTGCGGGCGACGACCTCGGCCAGGTATGGTTCTCGCTAGGTCTCTAGGGCACACCGAGCGTTTGGGGGCTGCTGCATCATCTGGCGGGTGCTGCTCCGGTCACCCATGGACCGGTGACTACCACCACCACCACCGTCTCGACCCCGGGGCATGCCGCCCCTCCTCACCTGGTCTATACTCAGCATGTGGCTTCGGTGACTCCTTCAGCTGCTGTGCAGGCTCCGATTGCTGTCTTTCCGAGGAGGGGCGTGCCGCCTCCACCCGGGTTTGTCGCTCTCGCCCCAGCCCCCGACTTTCGGTGCCCTAAGAGTTCGCCCCTGGATCTGCCACTGGTGCCCAGGATGTCGCTGGCTGCTGCCCCGTCTCCTGCTGTACCTGCTGCTCCTGCCATACCTGCCGTGCCTGGACGAGCCCCTGCCGACGTCGTCCCTGCCTGCAGTGTTGTTGCCCCAGTCGCGGGTCCTTCCAGACAGGTGCAGCCGGCCTGTGTTGCTTCGGCAATAGCCCTGGCTCCATCCTGGATGGATGGACCTGACGTCTGTCCTGAGGGAGCTGACGAAGAAGAAGAGGAAGGTGTCGTTGTCGTCTTCGTCGTTTTCTTCGTCGTCGCCTGCTGCTGCCTCTTCCCCTTCGACTTCCAAGGCTTCTAAGCCAAGGAAGAAGAAGGCTGCCTCCCCCCCCCCCTAAGAAGTCTCCTTCGGGAGCTTCTAAGGGCCCGTCTCACTCCAGTGGGATGGGGGCTTCTTCCGCTGGTCCTCCTGCTCCTTTGGGAGCGGGGCCCATCTCTCCTTCCGCAAGGAAGAAGAAGACAGGGATCAGAGGGTTACCAGCTAACACTGGTACCTTCTCACCTGGTGCTAGGGGCTCTGCCACTACATCAGGTTCCGTCTCGACCTCTCGTTCGCGAGAGGTACCGGGTATGGGGTCGCCCGCGGTTGACCGTGTAGCCAAAATCCAGTCTTCCGAGTTCGCTCGGCACCAGGACCGAGGCACAGAGCGGAAGACTGGCAAGTCGCTCAGGTGGCTCCCGCCAGGCCAGCGATCGCTCTCGTAGCAAGCCGCAGGCTACCAGGGTTGACGTGACGGTCCCAGACTGGCCACAGGCCGAGGCTAGGAAGAGGTCCCCTCGATCGCAGAAACCAGCCTCGGCTGGTTCCGGTGGTTCGACGTACCGTGAGGACAGGCACCGCTCCCACCGCGACAGTGGTCTCTGCAGGTCTCCTGACCGCCGCTCCCATCGGGACCGGGCGGGTAGGGAGGCCAGCAATAGCTCCTCTGACGCACGGGAACGGAGCCGCTGTTCTCGGTCCAGCCGCTCTCCCCAGGAGAGCTGCGCGACCAAGCCTGCAGCTCGATCACCACCGCGGGTTGGCAATCGGCTGCAGCCCCCCAAGCACACCGGTTCTGCCGGTGAGCGAGGGGGGAGCGTCAGGTCTTCCTCTCCGGTTCCTTCAACTTCTTCGGGTTACACCGGGGAGGGCGAGGCGACACGGAGCAATCGTGAGGAGCACCACGATGCCCTATGAGCCAGGCACGGTCTTAGGACCGACCAGGTCGTACGCGCAAGTGGCAGGAGGAGGCCAGGAGGGGTCTGTCGCTGTTCCTCCTTCTGAAGGAGGAGGGTCTCGAGAGGCGTTCTTGTTGGAGGGGCTTGACGGTCCAACTCCTCAAGACGCAGTCACTCCCGAGATCCAGAGGTTGTTTGCAGAGGTCATTGCGCTGATTCGTCAGCACAACGACCTCGGGAAGGGATTGCCGCTCCCACCTTCTGAGCCCACGTCCCGGCTCGAGTCGTTTTGGGGTCCTAAGAAGGAACCCAAGACGACGGTGGGTCTGCTGCAATCAGAGCTGCCCGACTCTATGCTGGGCCTGGTGGACTCGCTTGTCTCCGGACAGGAGGGTTCGCTACAGTCTGGTAGGTCGTCCAAGCTACTTCCCCCGCCTATACTGCGACAGAGGAGGTTCTACGTGCCTACGGAGGATCCGAAGCTGCCCAAACAGGTTAACCCAGAGCTAGCTAGGCTAACTCTGGGGGCAGGTCCTGTCGGAGAACTTGTGGTTCTTGCAGCAAGAGGAACTTGCACCGGAATCCACCGCCGTGGCGGCTTTCCAGGCAGTCTCCTGGTTGGACCTGTGGTCCCTCACGGTGTCCAAGGTTGCAGCCACCTCGAGAAATATCACTCCTGAAGGTGACCCGGCTTTCGGGAGGCTGTGCCAGTCTGGAGGTAGAGCCATCTCTTACCTCGCCCACCAGACGGCAAACCTGTGGGCCAACCTGGTACTTCGGCGTAGGGACGCAGTCCTCACCCGAGTGACCAGGGCAGCTGGGCGTGAGGCGGCACTGGGTCTTCGCAACGGACCAGTGCGGAGTTCCTCCTCTCTCTTCCCAGGAGAGATGGTGGACACTGCGGTGGAACGACGGCGCACTGATGACAGTGACCGTCTGGTACACCAGGCAATCTCGATGGCATCTGGGCAGCCTCGATCAACTGCGGCCAAGCCCAAGAGCTTGGTTAGCGCTTCCTCGGCTGCTAAGACGATCGCATCATCGAAGCCCCGGGGAAAGACTCTGCCTTCCACTTCTGCCAGGAGCCCTCCTCCCAGCCCTCCTTCCCACGACAGGGAGCTGGGAAGAAGTCAAAGAGAGGTGGGAAACGCTAGGGATGGCGTTCCCCCTCACCAGCTGCCGGAAGTTGGGTGGGGTGCCTGGCGAGCCATTGGGCAACATGGCAGCGCTATGGAGCGGAGACCTGGATAGTAGATGTCCTTCGGGAGGGGCATCTACTACCCTTCGAGTCTCGGCCACCCCTCACCTCCAACCTGGTCCATCTTCAGACCTACGTTCCTGGAACACCAAAGGACGTAGCCCTTCAACAGGAAGTCCAAGCCATGCTGAGCAAAGGAGCTGTGGAGATCGTCAGGGATCTGTCACCGGGCTTCTACAGCCATCTTTTCCTGGTGGAGAAGTCTTCGGGGGGGCTGGCGCCCAGTGATAGATCTCTCTCCCCTGAACTGATTCGTTCGCCAGTCTCAGTTCACGATGGAGACCACATTCCGTGCTTGGCTCTATCAGGGAGAATGATTTCATGCTTTCTGTGGATTTGAAGGACGCGTATTTCCAGATACCCGTCCCTCAATCCTCCAGGAAGTACCTCCGCTTCATCCTCGATGGGACGGTGTACCAATTCAGGGCATTTTGCTTCGGTCTCCCAACCGCCCCACGGGTGTTCACGCAAGTGTTCACTCTGGTGTCTGCTTGGGCCCACTCGTCAGGGATTCGTCCTCTGAGGTATCTCGACGACTGGTTAGTCCGGGACAGGGATCGACTCCTCAAGTTCTGCTGCAATCTGGGGATCGTGGTGAACTTCGAGAAGTCTGACCTTGAGCCCAAGCAGAGGATGAAGTACTTGGGTATGCTGATTGACACGATAGCAGGGCAAGTCTTCCCCGCGGACTCGGGGATCAGCAGATTCAGGGAGGCAGCCGACCAGTTCCTGTCTCGGCAGGAACAGTCAGCTCAGCAGTGGCAAGTCGTGATCGGCCACCTGTCATCACTCGAGAAGTTAGTCCCTCACGGGCGTCTTCACCTGCGGTCTCTTCAGTGGAGACTAAAGGAGAGTTGGTCACAGGCAGAAGACCCACCATACTTCCCCGTGTCCCTCACGGAGGAGGTGAGGCAGGACCTAGCCTGGTGGCTGGACGACAGGAACCTCTGGAGTGCCTCTCCGCACTCCCCCCCCCAGAGATGTTGCTGTTTTCAGACGCGTCTACCGAGGGATGGGGCGCATACCTGGAGGAGTTGCTGGCTGCAGGAGTGTGGGATCATCACGACAAGCACCTTCACATCAATGCCCTGGAGCTCAAGGCAGTGTTCCTCGGTCTCCAAGAGTTCCAGGACCACTTGATGGAACACTCGGTGGTGTTGATGTGCGACAATACCACGGTAGTGGCATACATCAACAAACGGGGGCCTAGTGTCCCTCCCGTTGCACCACTTGACGCTGCAGGTGCACGAGTGGGCCGTGGCTCACTCGGTAGAGCTGTTAGCCCGCTACATTCCAGGCAAGAGGAATGTAGTAGCAGACAAGCTCAGCCGTTGGGATCAGGTGATAGGGACCGAATGGTCCCTACACCCAGACGTGGCGGAAAGGCTCTTCAACCTGTGGGGGTGTCCAGTAGTGGATCTGTTCGCCACCCGGCACAACAGGAAACTTCAGGTTTTCTACTCGACTGTGCCGGACCCGTGGGCAGCTGCAGAGGACGCTCTTCAACACCCGTTGGACAACCTCTTCGCGTACGGCTTTCCCCTGTTCTTCCTGATTCGCAAGGTGATCAGCCGAGTGCTGGCCACCCCGAATCTCCGGATGATCCTGGTGGCTCCTGGGGCCATTTGGTACCCAGACCTGCTGGCTCTGCTTGCAGAAGCACCGAGAGAGATTCCCCCTTGGCACAATCTTCTCGTCCAGCCACACATAGAACGGTACCACCAGACAGTCCAGTCTCTACATCTTCACGGGTGGCTGTTATCCACCATCTCTTGCGAGCGAGAGGCTTTTCTCGCCGAGCAGCAACAGAGATGGCTGGGCACGTCAGACAGTCCTCTGCAGCTGTGTACCAGGGAAAATGGGCTGTCTTCTGTGGTTGGTGTTGAAGACGGGGTCTATCTCCTCTCAGAGCCACTCTTCAGCAGGTAGCAGATTTCCTCATGTTTCTTCGCCTAGACAAGCTCCTCTCTGTCCCCACAGTCAAAGGATATAGAGCCACCCTGGCCCTAATCCTGAAACTAAGGGGAGTGGATATCTCGAATTCGTTTGAGATCTCCTTGCTAATGAGGAGCTTTGAGGGGTCTTGCCCACCCAGGGAACTCAGGCCCCCGGGGTGGGATGTGACTCTCGTCCTTAGGAGTCTGACTCGAAGCCCCTTCGAGCCACTCCGAGAGTCGTCAGACAGGGATCTTACCCTCAAGACCCTCTTCTTGCTGGCCCTGGCATCGGCGAAGAGAGTAGGGGAACTTCATGGCTTATCCTTCAACATCAAGCATACCAGGGGATGGGGATCTGTGACGCTTGATTTTGTCCCGAACTTCGTAGCTAAGACTCAAAATCCTTCGGTCCCTGACGACCAGTACGAGTCTTTCACAATCCCCTCTCTAATGGACTTCACTGACAACGATACGGAGGAGATGCTGCTTTGTCCTGTGAGGGCGCTACGGCGCTATCTGAAGAGAACTCGACACCTCAGGCCTGAGTGTTGACACCTCTTCGTTAGCACTGGGGTGACCAAGAGAGAAGTATCCAAGAACACTCTTTCTTTCTGGCTGTGTGAAGTAATCAGGAGGGCGTACGAAGCTGATGGTAGCGACGACATCCGTACCCTTCGTCCGAGAGCCCACGAAGTCGGAGGTATTGGTCCTTCCCTTGCGTTCTGCAAGAACTTCTCCGTGGCGCAGGTCCTGAAGGCAGGGGTCTGGTCTAACCAGACCACCTTTACCTCCTTCTACCTTCGGGATATTGCCCACAGGTCCTTGGCCACTTTCCTTGGGACCCGTGGTGGCTGCTCAACAGGTTGTGTAGCTTACCCAGCACCCGAGCGGACAGAACAGCATCGCATCCTTGTGTGACTGCATAAATGGATGAGTGAATGAGTGTGTGCCTGGCCTCTCTTCCCCATCTTTATCTCCCCCTCTACCTGTGGGCAGAGGGACGCGGTCATCACTACGCTGGAGCAGGATACGATGCAGGTGAGCTACTCGACCGAGCTCCATCCTATTCCTTTCATTAGGGATAGGAGCAAATATCCACCACTTCCCTCAACAAAGGGGGGGAAGTGGAAGCCAACAAGAGACAAACCCATGACTTCATATTGCCTCTTGCAATAAGAACAAGTTCTTGCTTGCTAGTTTTAAGAGGTACACTTGCCTCCCTCTTATTACTTGGGTCCAGAGGTCTGACCATTGATCCTGCAGTACATACCCCGATCATTGGGCAGAGGCTAGGATCCGTCCTCCTGCTCTTACTACCAGGGAGGGAATCCAAGGTTTGGTGAACACCAGTCTGTTCTTAAGACTCAGACTCCTCCCACCAAGAAGTGAGTCTTCTTGTTGTAAAGGACCGATGGTTTATATTCGTATCGGAACACATAACAATTTGTCGAAAATTTTATTTTTCCTAACTATACAAACCTGAGGTCCCACCTCATGCCATCCCTCACTCTGCGTTTTCCTGGGCCTAAAGCAAAGTGGTTCTTCACCTCCCAGTCGCGCGGTTCGCGCACTGTCGGACAAGCAGTTAACTACTGAACTCGCTTGTTCGAAGCTTACGACCGGTTCCAGCTGCCGCAAGTTACATTCCTATTGTAAAGAACCTTGGGTTTGTATAGTTTGGAAAAATACAATTTTGTACATGCAACTTCCCCGGCAGATATATACTTAGCTATAGTCTCCGACGTCCCCGCCAGAATTTCAAATTTCGCGGCACACCCTACAGGTAGGTCAGGTGATCTATCCTCCCGCCGCTGGGTGGCAGGACTAGGAACCATTCCCGTTTCCTAATCAGATTTTCTCTGTCGCTGGTTCCAATAACACCCGTTGTTGGTTCCTCCTGATTTGGATTTCGTTTTTCGCTTGCTGTGGATCTTTTGACTGTCTTTTGGTGACGTATTGGAGCGTTGGCTTGGCATACGCTTTTGTTTACTTTTTATTTGCATTTCCTTTTTATGATTCTCTAATGCGTCAGACGCTAGTACAGTTTTTAGAATATGGGCGATGAATGTGTGACGTAAGACTACCGAAGGGTTCAGTAGATCCTCGCACTGTAGAAAAGTAATTTAATTTTTGTTTTTTCAAGGAACTACCACTTTGTTGTAAGACTGTATGCAGTCACTGAATGACCATCATTAACACGAAACTTTTGACATGAAGATATGATGAGGATTCTTAAGAGAACCTTCATTGTTGAAGTTTGTTTTGTATTTCTATAGATCACTTATTAATGAATTGTCTATTAATAATCCTTGTACTGAATGTGAGATTTTGAATGAGGAAGAAGTCTCTTTCTTCTTCTTTGAAACAAACAAACGAAGTGAGTTTGATTTATATATTTCTGGCATGAAAGCCGAGATTCGCAAGATGGAATTGCAGTTGCTTGCAATGGAAGGTAAGAGGGCTGTGGGAGGTTTTTTTTGTGTGTGTGCAGTGTTCCCAGTGTAGTGGAGGGGGTGTCTGACCGGCTCCGCATTGCTCCTAGGCCTAGACCTCTTCCAAACTCCCAGGACCAGGGGAGGAGGAATGTCGACAGCCGCAAGGAGGATGTAGAGCATCCCCAACGGTCAGGCGTCCCTTCGGCAGATCCTGTTGATGCGTCCCAGGCTGCCTCGGATCGCCACAGTAAAGGCATCCTAAGGAAGTGTAAGCGTCCTTCATCAAGCTTGCTCCCTTCCAGCAGCAGGCGCTCCTCTCCTGATAGGCGCGCTTCTCCAGTTAAGCTCTCGACTTCGAGTAGGCGCTCTACTCTTGACAGGAGATCCTCTCCTAGCAGGTGCTCTTCTCCTGGTAGGCGTTTCTCGTCCAGGCACCCTCCGTCGGAAGGAGGATCCTCCCCTTCCAGGATCCCAACCCGTCATAGGCGCTCTTCTCCGGACGTCAGGCGCTTGTCTTCTAGCAAGCTGCTCTCTTTTGACAGGCGCCAGGATCCCAGCAGGATCCCTTCTCCTGCTAGGCGCTCTTCAGTGTACAGAAGCGCCTCTCCTGACAGGTGCCAGGATCTTCTCCTGCTAGGCGCTCTTCAGTGTACAGAAGCGCCTCTCCTGACAGGCGCCAGGATCCAAGCAGGATCCCTTCTCCTGCTAGGCGCTCTTCAGTGTACAGAAGCGCCTCTCCTGACAGGTGCCAGGATCCTAGCAGGATCCCTTCTCCTGCTAGGCGCTCTTCAGTGTACAGAAGCACCTCTCCTGACAGGTGCCAGGATCCTAGCAGGATCCCTTCTCCTGCTAGGCGCTCTTCAATGTACAGAAGCGCCTCTCCTGACAAGCGCCAGGATCCCAACAGGATCCTTTCTCCTGCCAGGTGCTCTCCATTGAATAGAAGCTCCTCTCCTGGCTGGCGCCAGCCTAGCAGCAAGCACCTTCCTCCTGCCAGGATCTCTCCAGTGGCCAGGCGCCAGGCTAGCAGCAGGCGCCTTTCTCCTGGTAGGCACCAGGCTAGCAGCAGGTGCCTTTCTCCTGGTAGGCGCCCTTCTTCGGACAGAAAAGCATCTACTACGTGGAGAACTGCGCGGCCGGGTGGGGATCTTCGGGTCCTACCTGGCGTAAGCCCAGTCATTGAGGAGGGATCCTGCCCCATCCTCGATTTCTACGGGAATCGAGAGAACCACCAACCGATGATCGTCTAACAAATTCGGTGGGGGTTTCGCCGAGTGCTTTAGATTCTTCGGAATTTCTAGCACTCGCAGTGTTCGAGTTTTTTACAATCTCTTAACACTTAAGCAAAACCATGGTCCAAAGTGAGCTAGACGAGAATCCCCGATAATTTTTACAATACAGTAATACTTTGGGTTACGAACCGATTAGTATACGAATTTTTTAACTTACGAAGTGACGCCCTCATTCTGGAATACGAATTTCGCTTGGAATACGAATGCGCGAATTTCCATCATGGGAGGCCGCCTGATTTGTTTACATCGGATGAGCGTGGGATCTGCGAACGCATTTTTTTCGGCCAAAACTTAACGCCTGCTTTGTTTACATCGGATGAGCGTGGGATCTGCGAATGCATTTTTTCGGCCAAAACTTAACGAGGGTCACGTGACTTCCTCCTACGCATCCCTTGACCCTTTTTAAACCATAACTCTTTCAATATCTCGCTGGCGGTAAGATTGAACGCATCTGTCCGTGATACGCTCTCAAATTTGCTTAGTGATTTGCGCACGTGTTGTGTTTCCGTGATAGTGCTTATACATTACTATTACCCAAATACTAAAGACAATGGCTCCCAAGATGACGAAGGCAAGCAGCAAGAAGGAAAGCATAAGAAAGAAGGAGATGATTACAGTCGAAATGAAGAAGGAAATTATCCAAATGCATGATAAAGGCGAGTGCGTGAAAGACATTGCAGCATTCTTCAAGCGGTCGCAATCAACGATCTGCACTATTTTGAAGAAAAATGAAGAAATTAAAGCCAGTAAAGCATCAAAAGGTGTCACAGTATTGACGAAACAACGGCCTTATATTCTCGACGATGTAGAAAATGTGCTCATAGAAAAATATTTTTTCAAAATTGTGAAAGACAACATAGTGTTGCGTAAGCGTAAAATTAGTGATCGTAGTGAACGGTGCTCTCTAGAGAAAGAACCAGAAAGTCTTCCAGAAGTGTTCACGGAGGGAGATTTCCCCCCCAAGCCCTAACCCTCTCCTCCTCACCCTTCCCCTCCTCCCGTCTCCGTCAAGCCAGCAGCCACACTCGCCAAAGGTAAAGTTCAGGTTTTACTGTGTATGCATATTAAATCTAGTGTTTATATTTAATTTCATTCTTCAATTTTATAATTTTATGTAATTCCTACACGAATTTTCAACCTTAGTGAACAAAAATAAATGGAAAAATATGAATTGAAATGGTTATTCATGGTCGGATGGAACGCATTATTTGCTTTTTATAACATTCTTATGGGAAAATCCATTTGGGTTACGAATTTTTTAGGTTACGAAGCAGGTTCTGGAACGGATTAAATTCGTAACCCAAGGTATTACTGTATTCGGGAACCTCGCCAAATGCTCGATTTCACACATGAAACTTACCGAACGGCAGTCAAAATTCCAAATTTCTCGGCGCTAATGGGCACTGCTGACGTGAAGGTGATACAACCCTGCCCACTTTCGGGGATCCCCGGTACTACTGAGCTTTGCTTGACAATTCGTTTCCTGCCGGCCACGGTGAAACACCCGTGCATTTTGCTGCAGTCAACTGTTCGCTATTTTTGTTTGACACCCGATTTGGTGAAGTACAATTTTCTTGGTTGTTTTTTGTGTTTGACGGCATAGCTGCTTTCTTTATTCATCTGTTTAGTGTGAGTTATGTCAGATTCAGGTTCATCTGTTAGGTTTTGCAGCGAAGGCTGCAAAACTAGATTAGCCAAATTATGTTATGACCCACACTCAAAGTGCATGAAATGTAGGGGGCAAGAGTGTATTAAAGAGCGTACATGTAATGAATGTGAAGATCTAGATGATCAAGGATGGAAGAGTTTTTTGTCTCACCTTGATAAGATGGAAAAAGATAGGAAAAGAAAGGCAGCCATTAGGGCTGGTAGTAGGGCTAGATTAGAGTCAACTCCTTTGCCATCAGAGGCAAAGAAGCCCGCTTTGTCTTCTCCTATTTTGTCAAACATCTCTCCTATTGATAGTCCTCCTACTTCAGTACATCTTACTCCGGCTCAGGTTCCCCATGCTTCTGATTTCGACACCATTGCCCAATTAGAAAATAAAATGGATAGGAAATTTGAGCTGCTTGCTAAATCTGTCATGGATTTAGATACATCTTTTCGTGAATTTGTGATTAAGTCTGGTGAAGTGAAAAGTGCAAGTGTCGTATCCGAGGAGGCGGCTGTCCGTCCCTCCACGTCTCCTAGACCGAGGTCACTGTCCCGCTCCCCAGCACCTGGGAGAAGACATACCGTGAGTCGAAGGGAGACTGGAGGGGTTTTCCCACAGGCGGCTGTTGACTCAGTCGTGAATTTCGACTCTATTTCTGTAAAGAGACACCATTGGAAAGGTGTAGATGTGTCTGGTGTAGGTTTGTCGTCGGATTCGGAGGTGTGTTCGCCCGATACCAGGCGAAAAAAGTGGAGTGAAGTGTCACGCCCGTTGAAAAGGCGCGCAGTGCCATTGGATAGTTCGTCATCACCTGTGAAGAGAGGGAGGGAAAAAGAGTCCTCAACCCTCATGTAGCTTTAGGGAGAACCCTGTTTATCTTTTGCCTAGTAGAGGTTCGGGTGCTGTTCGCAAACGATCTCGCGAGGTATCAGTGTCAGACTCGCATAGTTTTGTCTCGCCAACTGAAACAAGGAAAGTTTTGACTCGTTCGCCAGCTAACGAGAGAGAGAGTTCGACTCGCAAGTTTTCATCAAGGAAGTTGTCTCCTTCGCCCGCACCATCGGGAGATGATGCGAACAACAAAGAAGAAGCATTTTTGGAACCGTTAAGACAGCTTCAGGACTTAGTTAAGTCGTTGAAGAAAGTTAAGTCTTATACGGATGAAGAAGCACAGCAGTCGACAACGTCGGATGGGGAGGATCAGTCGGAACAAGAATCGAAAGCGGCTTCTGCTTACTCCAACTTGATGAAGTTTTTGTTGGCTTCTTATGCGGAATTCGAGCCAGCTCCTCTATCTTCGCCTCCTTCTACCTTTGTTAAGGATAGGAAAGTACTTTCGGCGAGTTTACCTAACCTGGTGCTTTCGCAGTCGGCGAAAAGAGTCTTCAAAGAAGCAGAGAAGTGGCTGGAGAGGAAGAGGGAGTCTGGTAAAGCCGCCTTCGCTGTCCCACCGTCCAAGTTACAGAAGACATGAATTTTATGCTACCGAGAATTACCCTCTTTGGGAGTCGCTGCCTCCGCCCAAGGGGATTTCTCAGGTTTGGTGTATGCTAACAGAAGGACAGCGTTTTCGTCAGCAAAAATTTTCTTCTCTTCGCCTGATTTCGACCACCTGATTAAGAATCTATTTAAGGTAATAGAAGTTTTCAGCTTCTTAGACTAGACTATTGCTGCATTAGCAAGGAAAATAGAGGATTGACAATCTCTGGAGGATAGCTTGGCGACAGACTGGCTTGATGTATTATCGTGTGCCGACAAGGCAGTCAGGGATGGCTCAGGGGAGCTTGCATCTCTTTTTACTCTGGGTATCCTTAAAAAGAGAGAACTTTGGTGCTCTTTCACCTCCAAGGGAGTCACTTATAACCAGAAGTCTGCTCTCATGTTGGCGCCTTTATGTAAGTCGCATTTATTCCCTGAACAGGTTATTCAGCAAGTTCTCGCAGATCTAGAGAAAAAGTCTACCAACGACTTACTGACTCGTTCGTCGATGCGACGCCCCAAGGAGACACCACCTACAGGAGCTAAAGGGTCACCTCTTCAGAAGCAACCTTTTCGGGGAGGAAAGTCTAGATGGCAACCCAGACCAAGGACTAATTTGCGTCCACAAGCCACAGCCAGTAAGAAACCACCCTCGAGACAGTCGGACAAGTAGGGATTTTTACCCTCTCACACCTGTAGGAGCAAGACTCCACCTGTTTTGGCGGGAATGGAGTCGAAGAGGGGCAGAACAGTGGGCAGATCCACCACTGTCGAGTATTCCCATTGCCTTGACAGCATACTCGCAGGGATCAGAAAGAGCTTTGGCTCTTGCCAAGGAAGTAGAAGCCCTGATTTCCAAGAAGGCCATAGAAATAGTGGAAGACATCTCACCGGGCTTTTACAACAGGCTGTTCGTAGTCCCCAAGTCATCGGGGTGCTGGAGGCCTGTCCTGGATGTGAGTGAACTCAATAGCTTTGTTCTGAAGACGAAGTTTCGTATGGAAACCAACCGGTCGGTCATGTCAGCTCTTCGACCAGGAGACTGGATGGTATCGCTTGATATGAAAGATGTATATTTCCATGTACCTATTCATCGGAGCTCCAGGAAATATCTACGGTTCGTTTTCAACGGCAGAGTTTATCAGTTCAGAGTGCTCTGTTTCGGACTTTCGACAGCCCCACAAGTATTTACTTGAGTCCTGGCCCCGGTAAGTCGATGGTTACATTTGATGGGAATCAATATTGCTTTTTATCTGGACGACTGGCTTCTAAGGTCCGACTCCAGTCTCCAGTGTGTGAGGGATTTAAATCGGAAACTAATATTAACACAGCAACTGGGATTAGTAATGAATTTAGAGAAGTCACAGTTAGTACAGAGTCAGAGGATTCCATATTTGGGGATGATTCTGGACTCACAAGCTTTTCGGGTTTTTCTCTCCCCGAGGAGAATAGTCTCTCTCCTTGCGGCTGTACAGAAGCTGTTAAACCGCTTGTCCTGCACGGCTCTGGAGTGGGTGAGCCTGTTAGCGACTCTCGCTTCGGTGGAGACTTTTGTTACACTTGGTCATCTTCACATGAGGACGCTACAATTCTACCTAAAGGCCAGTTGGGACCGAAAAATTCAACCGGATTTGACTATTACTATTCCGATCTCCGAGGAAATCAAGGAAGATCTTCGTTGGAGGTTGGAGGTGGAAAGAGCTCAGGAGGGTTTGTCCCTCAAAAGAGCGAACCCAGAGCTAGAATTTTATGCCGACGCATCGGACTCAGGATTGGGAGCCCTGTTGGGGAAAGAGAAGACATCAGGCATCTGGACGGAACAGAAGAGAGGTCTTCATATCAACATAAAGGAGCTGAAAGCAATTTTTCTTGGGCTTCAAAGTTTCACCCCTCTAGTCGAAGGGAAGAAAGTTGTGGTGTCATATATAAGAAAACAGGGATTGACACATTCGTTCTCCCTGTACAGAATGACGGAGCATCTTCTTCTGTGGGCGAATGCGCAAAGTGACTCTCTTCCCCAGGTATGTGCAAGGGAAGCTCAACGTTTTAGCAGACGAACTCAGTCGTGCGCATCAGGTTCTTCCGATGGAGTGGACATTGGATATCAGAGTTTGTCAGGATCTATGGCGGTTGTGGGGACAACCAACGATAGACCTCTTTGCGACGTCCAGGAACAACAAGCTTCCTCTATTCTGTTCTCTGGTTCAGGACCCGTTAGCCTGGAAAACGGATGCAATGCTTCTCGACTGGTCAGGTCTGAATGTTTACGCATTTCCACCATTTGCGATGATCAGAGAGGTATTAAACAAGTTCCAGAGTCACCAGAACGTTACGATAACTCTAATAGCTCCTTTTTGGCCCAGAAAGGAGTGGTTCCCAGATCTCCTGAGGATGTTAGTAGACTTCCCCAGGCTTCTGCCACAAATTCCATCGCTACTCAAACAGCCCCATTTCGACAGAAATCACCAGGGGTTGTCGTATCTCGCTCTGACAGGATTCAGACTGTCCGGTACCTGGTCAGAGCGAAAGGTTTTTCAAGAAGAGTGGGAGAGGCTATTGCTAACTGTAGAAGAGTCTCTTCGGCCAAACTCTATCAGTCAAAATGGGGAGTTTTTAGAAATTGGTGCAGAGAAAGTCACACAACTACTTCTAAAACCTCTATACAAGAGATAGCAAACTTCCTAATATATCTGAGAGACGTTAGGAAGTTATCGACTTCAACAATAAAAGGATACAGATCCATGTTGGCATCAGTTTTTAAACATAGAAACTTAAATATATCTAATAACTCGGATATCAGCGACTTGATTAAATCTTTTGAGTCCTCTAGGACAAGGAGACCAGGTTTAGTGGACTGGAATTTAGACGTAGTATTGTCCTGGCTCTCTAAAGCAAATTTTGAACCTCTTAATTCGGCTTCTTTGAAGGATCTTACTGAGAAGACGTTATTCTTAGTCGCCTTAGCTTCAGCTGGTAGAATCAGCGAGCTGCAATCAATGAGTAAAGAGATAGGATTCACACAAGACGAAGCTGTGTGTGCCTATACTCAGGATTTTTTAGCGAAGAATGAAGATCCTTTGAGACCATGGCCTCGTTTCTTCTCCATTCGAAGCTTGTCAGGATTAGTAGGAGAAGAGGACGAAGAACGTTCTTTGTGTCCGGTGAGAGCACTGAAATTTTATATTCATAAAACAGAGCCTTTGAGAGGAAGTTCGAACCGACTGTGGTGTTCAGTTAAAGATCCGAGCCATCCTATGTCTAAGAACGCAATTTCATTCTTTTTAAGGAGCCTGATTCAGGAAGCACACACGTCAGTAAGAGATCAGACTCTGCAGGTGTGTAAAGTTAAAGCCCACAAGGTTAGGGCAGTAGCGACTTCCATGGCTTTTAGACATACGTAATATGTTGCTAGCATCTATTTTGCAAGCTACGTTCTGGAGGTCGAGATCGGTTTTTGCTCTCCATTACCTGAAGGATGTGGAAGCAAAGTTTGATAATTGTTGTCGTTTAGGACCTTTGTCGGTGATGGGCATGGTGTTGGGAAAGGAAGCATAGGGGGATTTGGTCCAATTCCCCTTCCTTTTGACTATCTCTTCGTCTTGATTAGAAGGTGGTCGAGTTTTGGGGAAGCCTGGGGGTACATGGTACCAGGAGTACCCTCCAGTTTTTATGGTAGGGTTTGGTTTATTTTTTTTATGGTTAAGTGTATTTTTATCTGGTCATAGCCCAGGGCAAGGGCGAATATTATTTCATTCTGATCAACCATCGGTGAACCTCCATGGTTGCAGAATACCCACTAGTAGTAGGAACGATCCTGGCCACTACTGCCACGTTCCCTACAAGTGATGAGAGCGCTGACGAGAGGCAGTATTCTCCTGCAGCTGCTCTCTCATGAGGTAAGGTACTACAACATTCTTGCAATGTGAGTTTTTTCTTATTTGCATTAAAAGTCCATATACCCACCAGCCGGGTAATGTGGATTCAGCTGTGTAATTGTTCAGTAAGTTTCATGTGTGAAAATGGTATTTTCATAATAAAATAAGGTTTCACACATACTTACCGAACAATTACATGATTAAAGCCCTCCCTCCTCCCCACAAAGCTCAATAGTACCGGGGATCCCCAAAAGTGGACAGGGTTGTATCACCTACACGTCAGCAGCGCCGAGAAATTTGGAATTTCGACTGCCGTAAGGCAAGAAGCTTATAGCTATGTAATTGTTCGGTAAGTATGTGTGAAACCTTATTTTATTATAAAAATACCATATTCTAAGAATAGGTTCTGTCATGTAAGTGGGTTTGCCCCCATTGACAAGATCCAAAAGGTTCTGTCATGTAAGTGGGTAAGCCTCCATTGACAAGATCCAAAAAGGCTTTGTCATGTAAGTGGGCTAGTCCCCATTGACAAAGATCCTAATAAGGTTCTGTCGCGTAAGCGGCTAAGCCCCCATTGACAAGATCCAGAAGAGCTCTCAGTCATAGGTCACTACCTCGCTGAGGCTCTTGAGGCAAAGCAGACTCATAGACAGTGTCCATGAAGTCTTCTGCCCAATAAGATAAGCTTGAACTGTCGTCTTCGGTACTCTGTTCACAATTGAAGCTTTCCTTCGGGAAAGACTTCTTCTTCATTCTCTTGACTAGAGAATGAAGGTGGTTGATCTCCAATCCTTACTCTCATTCCTCGTAGGAAAAAGAATGTAGGATGGAGGTAGTCGTACAGAAACCTACAAAAAAGGGATTTTGACGTAAGGAAAAATCTATTTCTGGGCGATTGGTTCGTGTCGCCAGCGAAATATCCTTTAATCTATTATTTCTAAGGTAAATGTACTAACACATACCAGAGAATAAATAAAATAAAGAAAAGGTCAGTACAACTGACTCGCTCACCCTCCAAGAGGGTGTCGGTATGAACACTATGGCGAGTGAGACCACTACCACGAACCGCTTGCCAATAGAAATCTCCCACTACAAAATCCCCACTAGAGGGGAGCCGACCCACAGAGTGGGCAGCAACTACTACTACTCCATCCCATGCTGCCGACTGCTGCGCCTCTGGTGGCCATCCTGAAGTTAGCAGACAATCTTGAGCGATGGGATGGGCAGGGCGGGATTTCGCTGGCGACACGAACCAATCGCCCAGAAATAGATTTTTCCTTACGTCAAAATCCCTTTTCTGGGCTCAGTTCGTGTCGCTGCACGAAATCGTACCAGAGAAATAGCACAAGATTGTAAAGAACAAAATAAAACAGACAAAAAAGGGTCTCCAATAAAAGATAACATAAAATGAAGAAATATAATTGCTAATAGATATACATATACACAATGATACAAAATAGAAATATTACTTAAAATTAACTTAAGGTTAATAATATTTCTTAAAATTAACTTAAATTTAACATATATATACAGGGCTTACATGAATATATGTTGAGATTAGTAATCAGGTGATAGTTTATTATGTACAAAGAATCAAAGCAATTATAACAATAAACTGAATAGAACAAACTTCAATAATAATATAATAAAGGAATGTATATGACTTAGTATACAAAACCCGTAACCATTGTAAATACGATGTGTCACCCTAGCATAAAAATAAGGGGATCACATCAAAGAGATCATTATATACAATCAATTGTGAGTGACCCTAGCAAAAAAATAAGGGCACTCACTATACCATCATAAGAGCAGCTAAGACTCAAGGTAAACGTAGATGAACATGGCAGGTATAGACGAACTGTTGGGTGAGATAGGTAGAAAGGAGAACTGGATCTTCTACTAAAGATTAAGCCGAGTCGGGGAAAACTATGTTACCCGCCGCAACTGCTGAAAATTTCAGAGCTTCCAAGGACTTTAAGTAATGACGCTTAAATACTGTCGGCGATTTCCATCCAGTATATTTTTTCAAATCATCGAAATTCATGTGTTGGAAATAGTTAATTGAGGTGGCTACTGCCCTGACATCATGTGCTTTAGGGAAGGAATCAGGATTGGCTTGCTTAATAAAGTACAGGATCTGTTGCCTGATGCCTTTAATAGATAAAGTACCACCTTTTTCTCTCTTAAAGAGAGGACCCGATGAGGATGAGGATGTCCTGGACAGAAAGGCTCGTAAGGTTGATACTGGGCAAAGAGAAATATCTTGTGGAAGGGGTACAACCTTCCACGGTTCCCACCTCATCAAAGGATCTTCATTCTTTGCTATAAAACTACGTTCCGGAGAAAGTAGAACTTCCCCTGTGGGAAGAAATTCAACATGATCCGGATCTCTGGATAATGCCGACAGTTCTGAAATTCTAGCTCCTGAAGCCAAGCTTAATAAAAATAGAGTTTTTCTTAAGAGCATTATAAATGAACATGTGTTATTATCTGTTTCTGAAGCCAGCTTTAGAACATCATTAAGAACCATGATACTGACGTAGGCCTCACTGAAGGTCTAAGTCTAGCACAAGCCTTGGGAATAGACGAGAAGTAAGAGTCTGTCAAGTCTATGCTGAAACCAAATTGAAAAATCTTTTTTAAGGCTGACTTGTTTGTCGTAATAGTGCTAGCTGCTAAGCCTTTTTCAAACTAAAGATCTGAAAAAGGATATAGCTGAATTGATTGTCATGATTCTAATATCTGATTCTCTCAGGAAGGTTGCTAACTTTTTGACTGCAGCATCATACTGTCTCAAAGTTGAATCTCTTTTATCAGATTCCAAGAAGAGAATATTTTGAGGATCAATATTCGCATCTCTTTTAGCCGCAAACTTCATGAAATCCATAAAGTTAGGGTTTTGAGAATTCCTGAGGAAGCGAACACAGTCTTCGTTTGCACTGACTGGGAGAGCCTGGGATTGGGAATTCGAAAGAGGACGAAGACCCAGTTCCAGAATGAGAGGGTACCAATTGCTCTTCGGCCAGTCTGGGGCTACTAGAGCCACTTGACCCTTGAACGTCCTGAGTTTGTTCAGCACCTTCAGGAGAAGATTCACTGGAGGGAAGACATAAATCTTCTCCCAGTTGTTCCAGTCTATGGACAGGGCGTCCGTGGCATAGGCCAGAGGGTCCAGGTTGGGGGCCACATAACATGGGAGTTTGTGGTTCGCTTGGGATGCGAATAGATCCACTTGTAGATCTGGAACCCTCTGAAGTATCCACTGGAACGAACTGTTGTCCAGTGACCATTCCGACTCCAGAGGAACTGATCGGGATAGAGCATCTGCTATGACGTTTCTCACTCCAGCTATATGGGTGGAGGAGAGGTGCCAACTGAACTTGTCCGCCAGGGAGAAGATGGCTACCATGACATGATTCAGATGACGTGACTTGGAGCCTCCTCTGTTTACACAATGGACTACCACTGCGCTGTCTAAGACTAGCTTTATGTGGGAGTTCTTTGGTGGACGTAACCTTTTTAGAGTCAAGAACACTGCCATTGCTTCCAGTACGTTTATGTGAAGCTGAGGGAACTGGGGTGACCAGGTTCCTTGAACCTTCTTGAACTGAGAATATCCTCCCCAACCGCTTAATGAAGCGTCCGTGTGGATGGTAATCCCCGGAGGAGGAAACTGAAGGGTACTGATATTGACAAGTTCTGACTTTCGGACAAGGGCGTAGACGATTCCGATTAGAATCTGAGGGACTGATGATAATTTGTCCCTGGACCTGACATTTGCTCGTGAGCGCCAGATTCTGGTTAGGTCTTTCAGTTTGGCTTTCATCAAGATGTTTGTCACTGATGCAAACTGGAGTGAACCCAGAATCCTTTCCTGGGTTCTCCTTGAAGCAAGTTTGTGTCCTAGAAGTTGCTTTACTGACTTCGCTATTTCTTTTCTCTTGGCTGATGGAATCGACAGAGTATGGGAGGATAGATTCCATTGAATGCCCAGCCACTGAAAGTTTGACTCCGGAGTGAGTCTCGATTTGGTCCTGTTTATCTTGAACCCTAGATATTCCAGGAACTGGATTACTTTCAGTGTTGCTTTGCGACATTCCTCGACTGTTGGAGCCCAAATTAGCCAATCGTCGAGATACGCTACTACCATGATCCCTTGCGATCTTAGTTGTTGGATGACTACTTCCGCCAACTTCGTGAACACCCTGGGTGCTACGTTGAGACCGAAGGGAACTACCTTGAAGGAGAATGCCTGATCTCCTATCTTGAAGCCCAGATACGGGCGAAAGTGTCCTTGCAATAGGGATATGATAGTATGCGTCTGTAAGATCGATAGAGGTGGTGACGGCCCCACGGGGAAGTAAGGTCCGCACCTGCGAGATGGTGAGCATCTTGAACTTGTCGCAGCGAATGGCCAAGTTTAAACGGGACAAGTCTAAGATTACCCTTTTTTTTGTGAGCCTTTCTTTGGAACACTGAACAAGCCGCCCTTGAAACTTAATCTGTTGACTCTCGCTATTGCTCCTTTCTGAAGGAGGTCCTCCGCATACTCCGTCAATTCTTTGGATGGAAGTTGAAGGAAAGGTCTGGGTGGGGCGGATTCGCCACCCAACTCCAACCCAGGCCTTTCGACACAATGCTTTGTGCCCATTTGCTGAATCCCCACCGGTGGCGGAAGAGAAACAGCCTCCCTCCTACCTGGAAGTTCTCATTGATGTTGGTAGCCTCCGCGGCCTCCCCGGAAGTGTTTTCCTCTATTAAGGGACCTTCCTGATCCTCTCTGACGAAAGGATCGCTTACCTCTGCCTCCCCCTACCCGAGCGGTCATACTGCTGAAAGGCCTGGCCTTCGAACACTTGATTGCAAGGCTGGGAGACAGCGTAAGAGGTGGAAGGTTGAGGCTGGTGGGGAAAATCACATAAATAGGCTGTGATTGGGCCTTGGAGGTAGAGGGTTGGGCCGCCTGCACCAACGGAACAGCCGAAACAGGCTGGGCAAAGCGTTGCTGTTTCTTTTGGTAAGGCTGGAAACGTCTGGTTTCTTCTGAGCCTTACCCCTCACTGCTTGATCTTGGCGTCTCTTTGCAGTGAGACCCCAACGATCCTTAAGGCTTTGGTTAAGCCTTGTAGCCTCCGCCTGGACCTCCTTTACCATTGCATCTGGGAAGAGGTCTGCTCCCCAGATGTTTGATGAAAGCAACTTATTCGGTTCATGCCGAATAGTTGCTTCCTGGAGGACATGCTTCCGACAATTCGTTCTGGCTGTGGCGAACTCGAACATGTCAGACTGTACCGTTTGAGTCAGTGACTTGGTGATCAGCTTGAATAGTGGCTCGGAACCATAAGAAATGGTAGCCACTTCTGTCATGGCCATGGTGTTGATAGACCTGGCCAGCCTAGACTTGGCATCAAACTCTGCCTGAATGAGGCTGTCTGGAAGTCTAGGCAGCTTCTCACCAAACTGCTCCATAGCACAGTCTGGTTTGAGTTTGCCCGCCGAAAAAGTGTTGGGCAGGTCTTCCCACAAATCTCCGGTTGAGGGAAGTAAAGGAGATGTAGGGTCCGCTTCCTTTAGCTGCGGTAACGACTCCCCCTTTTTGGGCCGCTGGGATAGTGACCGTAGCAATCTTGGTAAGGAAAGGAAGCGGAGTTCCCTCTTCCATTGTGAAGATGGTGAACGGACTCTTAAAGGGTTGTATCTTCGTATTCGAACAATCCATGTCCTCTAAGCACCTGAGCCATTCTCTCTGAGCCTGGTCACGTGAATAGAGGACTGTCTCTTTAGGGACCTTGTCATCTCGCGTCATGGCAGCGGCAGTGAGCCTGGCGTAGCCGATGAACGGCGGTTGGTATGACGCCACCCTCCAGGGGTTGTTCATAGAGAACGGAGGCAGAGAGTCATGTGGTGGCAGCTGAGCTATACCTGTGCCGAAAGGTGGGGGAGTAGCTAGCGGAGCCTGGCTTAGTCCGGCGATAATGTTATCCTGGGAGTTAATCCTATCGGACAACCGGGAGAACATCTGTTCCATACTGTTCTTGAGAGAACCAACCAAATCCCCCATGTGTTGCAACAGGCCAGCATTGGGATCCAAAGCCGGAGCTGCTGCGGAGGTGGTCGGGTAGCTCTGAACAGGAACCAAAGGAAGGGGAGAAACGGCTGACTCCACTGGAGTATGTGATCTCTCCTTGGAGGATCTACTCCTTGAGGATTTGGAGCCGGACCCAGAAGCTCTAGACCTCTCTGCTCCGGGGTTTGTAGCCGGAGACTTGCGAGATGTTGACGCCGACGACATCTTTTTAGACGACGACGACGTCTTACTCAGGGTTTTAACTACCGTTTGTCCTTTGACCTTAGGTCTAACGGAGGCATCAGGAGAAGTATAAAGGAGCTCAGCTCCTGTAAAGCCTTGGAAGGAAGCTGGAGAGTTTGCAGGAGTAGAGAATCCATGTGGCGCCCAAGGGAAGCCCTTGGGCGTCCGAAACGTTTACTCACCTTCGACCAACAGGTCGTCAACACCTACCATCGGTTCAATATTTAAGTCCAGTGTCGCGACTTCCGACGAGATGTCCTGGCCTGGTTCAGTCAACGAAGCGGCGAGCTGCTGCTGAATTGCCGCTATAGTCGGGGCTGCCTCTGCTGGGTCGACGTAACCCGTTGACTTGCCGCCGGGGAAGATCAGGACCGCCAACCTCTTCTCAAGGATGTAGGGCTGTCCCTTGGCGGCGTTCTTGCCAAAACCGCCGACCCAAGCCCGCAGGGTGGCCAGGGCGGTGTCTCTAACAGCGGGAGCCTGGAAGAGAGGGTATTTGTTAGTTTTTTAAGTTTAAACTTAAAATTAAAACTTAAGTAATAGGTTAAACTAAAATTATAGAGGATCGAGATCCCATATAAAACAAGCTTAAGTTTAAAATAAGAGATTAAAATTAAACTTAAGAACTATAATCTTGTAGGGATTAGCTAACGGAGTTGGAAACCCATACTTACCCGTCTAAGAGCTGGCTCACCAGATCATAGCAAATCGTGCAGGTCTCGTGAAACCAGACTTGAAGGTTCCCGTGCGGAGTCGCGCATGGAGCATGGGATCTGCAGACTTCATGCCCACAGGGGTCCTGGAGATGGCATTACATCCGGATGCTCACAGTTGGTGGTCTGTAAGTGAAAAGATACATGAGCATCCTAAAAGATATCACTTACAGGCTAGAGGTTAAAAGAACTCCGCTGCATGCCGGAGCGCGAAAAAATTTTGGGCATAACCCCTCCCTTATCGCCTGAATAGGCTATAACCCCGGAGAGATCCGGTGTGAGCAGGCAACGGAGGGATTGGCTTAAGGTAGCTTAAATTAAACTTAATATAGTTTAAATTAAATACTAATTCTTAAACCTATAGACATCGAACGTACCGGACTAGGTCCGGTGCGTGGCGGAGTTCGTGTCGCGATATCAGCGCGACGGAGTGGTTAGTCAAGACCAACTGTATGCCGCAGTCCGCCCGTCAGGGTGAACTAGCACCTTTCCACGTGGATGCCGGAGCTCCGGTAGATAAAGAGCACCAGTAAGGTGGGAAAGGGCGAGAGGGCAAACAGACTCGCACTAGCAACGGAGCGACGGAGTAACGACGGAGGGGGGAAAGGCCAGTCCCCCCCCCTTTAGTCATCCGAGCGTGCCGTGAAGCTAGAGAGGTCGAGTCCAGTCTGGGTCTGTCCAGCCCCCCTACTCCCTCCGCCTAGGGAGAGAGGGAGGCAGGCCCGGGTATGTGGAGCGAGCGTGGGCAGACCAACCCTCCCCCCCGGCCCTATGGAAGAGCGGGAGGAGGGAAAGGTGACTGGACAGGCGTCTGGCTGCTCCGTGATCACGTAGTGACCACGGAGCGGTAACATAATACAATGAAACAATACAGCCTAGGATAAAACAACCGACTAATCAGAGAGATGCTATAGAGAAGCAACCGAACTGAAGAGCGGAAGCATAGTCCAATAAAACATAACCTAGGCTACGTGAAGCCAGACGCCGTACACTAACATAAAACATAAATAATCAAAATCACTAAACGTAAAGAAAGAAAATAAAATAGTAGGAGAAAAAATCCAGGAGTGTACGACTAACTCGAAAGAAAGTCTACCACTCAAAGCTAGCCGGGGCCGATACTAAGAGCTGTGGCTAGGGTCTGGATGGAAGATGCCTACGCAAGGTGAAAAAGACATGCATGCATGACATAAACCCAGTAGGCTGTACCCTTAACATAAAATGGATAACTAATAATAGAGCGTAACGAAATAAGGGAAGGTTCTGGGTATGGAAGACCAAGAACGAACCCGCCACGAGGCAGAACCATGCTGCCATGCTTCCGACCTAGAGCTCGTATTTATACCTAAAAAACGGCAAATACTGACTCACGGCCGGAAAAAACCAAATAGCAATAATCACTGATTACTTAACTTAGCTGCTGCGATGGCTGTACGCTCCATGACGAATAAATCCAAGAAAAAAGGGCACAAAAACACAGAGCAAAAAAGGGCACGTGTATATGCTGTGCGCTAACTGAAAAGGATGGCCACCAGAGGCGCAGCAGTCGGCAGCATGGGATGGAGTAGTAGTAGTTGCTGCCCACTCTGTGGGTCGGCTCCCCTCTAGTGGGGATTTTGTAGTGGGAGATTTCTATTGGCAAGCGGTTCGTGGTAGTGGTCTCACTCGCCATAGTGTTCATACCGACACCCTCTTGGAGGGTGAGCGAGTCAGTTGTACTGACCTTTTCTTTATTTTATTTATTCTCTGGTATGTGTTAGTACATTTACCTTAGAAATAATGGATTAAAGGATATTTCGCGCAGCGACACGAACTGAGCCCAGAAATACTACGTATTTTACCTTCGCGACATGATTTTGTTAAGCAGTTGAACTGTCTGGGGTGTAGGCGCAAACCATAGTTACCTCTACGGATGGTGACCGAGACAACTAGTATCCTAATTGAACTGCTAATCGGGGCTCCCTGCAACCTCCCAGGAGTTACCAGTTTCGATTTTAGATACTTATGGTATTGTCACGACAACACCAACTCAGCTTTTGTATTTACCGAAATCCGTTTTCGCTTAAATATAATTGCTCGAGCGTATTTTTATGCTCGATGGGGCTAGCCTAGCGCATTCCTTCGTGGAATGGATTACATGGCAACTCAGGATGACGAGTCGGCGAGAGCTAACAGATTATGAGTCTGCTGTCACTGCGATAACAGCTCAGTACCAGCTGGCTCTCCGAGATGCACGGTCGGTTGCTTATCTCTCACCTGCTTGATTGGCTGCCAAACCGTATCTCTGCCCAACAATCATGTACTTAGGTCTCTGATTAACGGGGATTCTCGCATACATGAATGACCATCTACTGCTGTGATGCTCGGTTTCATCGCCTTTGACATTGCGAGAAATTTTCAACAGAGATATCTCTTGGACTCTTTCTTTTTTCTGTTTACCGCACTGTAGCAGAAGTTTGTACTAGTCTACCGCTGGATTGCACTGCGATAATGCGGAATTTTTTTCTTCAGACATCGTAGTTTGTCTTCAAAATATCTCTTATTCGTAGGTGTGCAATTGTTCATTGTTCACCCCGAATTAACAGATGTATTGGAAGACATCGCCTATTCCCAGGCCTGACAGCTCTGCTTCCAAATGTTCAACCCATGAGAAGCAGTTCAGCAGGCAGTACTTCCTGAGGTTTTTTCTTTACTGAAAAACGCCCCGCTTTCATAGCAATTACGACTTCTCACCGGACAGCAATGAAATAGAGGTTAGCGTTTTCAGTCATTGGTAAGCACGGGTTCAGAATTGATAATTTTTCTCTCGATTCGGCTGTGAAGAAGTACATTGCATTCTCTGTCCTCCTTCGTTTTCTACGGCACATAGTGTTGTTTCTCCTTAGCTGAGATTCAACTACTATGAGAATGTCTTGCCATCAGGAACCTTGGTCTCTAGAAGGCAATTGACTTTCACCTGTTGGGCACATGCCTGAACAGAATCAACACCTCGCCGTCCATCATCGGTGACAAATAAATATACGTTTTTGATGGTCTCTTGGCGTAACCCTTCAAAGGTGAAGGTCACGTGACTTGCTCGAATTCTTGGACAACTTACCTCGATACCGAACGCAGTCAGTCGGCAGCTGTCAGAGCGTCAGGGTCAGTTACGAACTACGGTGTAGACTTAGTTCGAGTGTACCAAGAACTTCGCTGCGGACACCTTCCCGATCCTGGAAGGGGTAAAAAGGAGCTGAGTTGGTGGTTTTCCCCACTCAGAATGAACAAGGGCTTGTCTCTTCTAAAAGCTGGAACCGCACCTAGTGTCGTTCTCAGAAGCCTCAGAGTAGGGATGGGGAGCAACACTAGGGGCGAAAGAAGTGTCAGGCACCTGGAAGGGGGACCAGGTGAACTGGCACATCAACAAGGAGGAGTTGAATATAGTCTTCCTGGCTCTGAGGAGTTTCGAACCAGAAGTCAGAAACTCGGTGGTCCAGGTCAACTCGTACAACACCACGGCTCTGGCATATATAAGGAAACAGGGAGGGACTCATTACGTCTCCCTGTATGAAAGAGCAAGAGACCAGTTGCTGTGGGCAGAGGAGAGAGAAATTACACTTCTCACCAGATTTGTTCAGGGAGAGAACTTAAGGGCGGACCTGCTGAGCAGGAGAGATCAAGTCCTCCCCACAGAATGGACTCTCCATCAAGACGTTTGCCAGATGTTGTGGAGCCTTTGGGGGCAGACCACACATAGACCTTTTTTGCCATGAATTAGAAAAAGAGACTGGACAACTTTTGCTCCTCTATTTCGGATCCAAGAGCAATAACGGTAGACGCACTCCTTCTAGACTGGACAGGGATAGGCGGCTACGCGTTTCCCCCATTCAAGATTTTTGGCCCGCTCAGGAATGGTTCACAGAGGTACTGGAATGGACGGTGGACTTCCCCAGATCTCTTCCACTCAGGAGAGATCTGCTCAGACAACCCCACTTCGACAGGTTTCACTAAAACCTCCCCGCTCTCTGCCTGACTACCTTCAGACTATCGAGAGATTTGTCAGAGCGAGAGGCTTTCGCGCAAGGCTGCTAGTGCGATCGCCAGAGCCAGCAGGTCATCAACCTTGCGAGTCTACCAGTCTGAGTGGGAAGTGTTTCGGAGATGGTGCAGGACGAAGTAATTATCCTCATCCAATACCTCTGTGACCATAATTGCTGACTTCCTTCTCTTTTTAAGAGAAGAATGCAGCTTAGCTGTCTCTACGATTAAATGTTATTGTAGCATGCTATCCGCGGTGTTCAGGAACAGGGACCTGAATATCGCAGAGGATAAGATCTGCATGATCTTATCAGATCTTTTGAGACGACTAAGAATTAGTACTCTAGACCGTCTAGTTGGAACTTAGATGTGGTTCTCAAGTTCCTAGTATCGGACAAGTTCGAACCCCCTCAACAGGCATCCGTCAGGGACCTGACTAGAAAGTCTCTGTTTCTTATAGCGCTGGCAACTGCTAGAAGAGTTAGCGAGCTTCAGGCTCTGGATGCTAGAGTAGGGTTTAAAGGAGAGTCGGCAATCTGCTCTTTTAAACTTTTGTTCTTAGCGAAGAACGAGAATCCCTCCTAACCCTGGCCTTGAAGTTTTGAGGTCAAAGGGCTCTCGCCCTTAGTGGGAAGAGAGATAGAGAGATCCCTGTGCCCTGTCAGGACCCTTAAATTCTACCTGGAAAGAAGAAAAAAGAAGATTAAGGGCAACCTAAAGAGGCTCTGGTGTTCTGTGAGAGATCCCAGAAGACCCATTTCTAAAAATGCTCTGGTGTTCTTTATGAGGAGCGTCATAACAGAGGCGCATGTGACGTGCGATGATGAACAGTTTAAACTCCTTAGAGTTAAAGCACATGAAGTAAGGGCCATTGCGACATCTCTGGCATTTCAGAAGAATGTCGCTGAACAGTAATGTAGCCTCTACATACTGGCGATGCAACTCAGTGTTTGCATCTTTCTACATGAGAGACGTGAGATTGACTTATGATAAGTGCTTCTCGTTGGGGCCCTACGTATCTGCAATTTCAGTGCTGGGACAGGGAGCTGAGACTAATCCTTGTTAGTTTAGCTTAATTTTATTTTTAATTTGGTGTTGTGTTTTTATATTTGTTTGAAAGAGGGTTAAGTGGTAACCCCTTTCAATTGTTAGCTCTAGCACGGGTTAGAGTTGGTCTGGTGGTCGGGATTGGTTTTGTGCTCCTTGATAGTGCCAGAGGCAAATGTTTGTCATGTAAGTGAGTTAGCCCCCATGGACAAAGATCCTAACAAGGTTCTGTCATGTAAGTGGGTATGTCCCCATTGACAAGATCCAGAAGAGCTCTCAGTCATAGGTCACTACCTCGCTGAAGCTCTTGAGGCAAAGCAGACTCTTAGACAGTGTCCATGAAGTCTTCTGCCCAATCAGGTAGGAACCAAGGTCTTTGACCTATAACATGTGTTGTTTCCAGTTTCTATTTTTATTATTTAGCTGTCTCTTACCCTCCACCAAGGGTGCCAATCAGCTAAGTATATAACTGCCGGGGAAGTTGCATGTACAAAAATGATATTGTTGTGATACAATAAAGTTTTGTACATACTTACCCGGCAGATATATACGATTAATGGCCTGCCCAGCTTCCCTCAGGACAGGTGGAAGAGAAAATCTGATTAGGAAACGGGAATGGTTCCTAGTCCCGACACCCAGCGGCGGGAGGATAGATCACCTGACCTACCTGTAGCGTGTGCCGCAAAATTTGAAATTCTGTTGGGGACGTCGGAGACTATAGCTAAGTATATATCTGCCGGGTAAGTATGTACAAAACTTTATTGTATCATAACAATATCATTTTTCGACAAATTGTTATATTTGAGATTCATTGGTTTTTATTATTGAATCTCACCCTCCTTAAGTTTTGGGTATAGTAGTGGGAATATTTCCTGTTTAGTGTGAAGAAAGACAATATCTTGTATCCTATAGTGTTATGCATCAGAAATTGAAAGCTTATCCTGTTCATAAATTTCACAAAACCTTAAAATTATAGTTGACAAGGGGAATTAGGAAATATATGCATTGTCAGTTGTCTAGTGTTCTCACACCAGAGATGTACCTTTTAGGAGGATTGATAATCTTAAATGTAGTAATGTTTACTTGCAGATGAATAAATGTAGAAATCAAAAAGGAAATCTAAAGGGAAGCATGAAAACTCTTATCCCAAGATACTTTGTGGGTGGTGTATGTTTAGTTAACTTTGTGTTCGCACTCAGATTATGTAATGGGAAAGGGCAATTGTGCATTCTATGTATGTACTAATTATCTTGCTCATCCTCACCAAAGACATTCCCGGAAAGATCTGCTCAGTATTGTGTAAAACCAATGGTGCTCAGTAAACCGAAGGTGAAGAATCAACCCCTTGTGCTTCAGCTTCATCAGATTATTCCATATAGGGGGTAGTTCTGTTAGTGCACTGCACACCGTGCACTGTAGACATTACTTAAGATTTTTTGCAGTGTCCCTTTGGTCCCTAGCTACAACGCCTTGCATTTGTCGTACTGTACCTCCATTTGTATTCTCTTTCTTCCATCTTACTTTCCACCCTGCCATTACAATTATTTTACAGTGCAACTGCTAGGTTTTCTTCCTGTCACTCATTTAAAGTCTTTTTACTCTAAATTTCCCTTTCAGCTCTGAATGACCTCAGGAACTAACGCTTGGCCTGTGGATTAAATTTTATTTTTTCATATACAAAACAAACCTTCGATCTTAACATTAGGATAGCGCCAAGCTGGAAACCGGTAGGATTAAAAATAATCTTGTGAGATCCAGGGACTATTGGCATCTATACCAGGTCACAGGGTATGTAGTACCCAGAATGCCCTTGGCGTCCTGTGACCGACAGTTACTTTCCTACCACCTTTAAGATAGGACATGATTACTTTCTATCTGTTTTAAAGCTGGTTTTAGTTTGCTCGATTTTATTCATTTTTTTCCCTTTTTACTTTTTCTTTCTCTGGGTGTTCTCAGTGTGGTTTTCTTTCTCTGGGTGTTCTCAGTGTGGTTGTGATCTGATAGGTGTGCGTACGTTGTGAGATGAAGAATTATGCTTCACCAACAGAAATTTCTTCGGGTTCTTGGAAGAGGCAAAGGAAATGCCCTGGAGTGAGTGGGCTTCCTTGTTCAAGATTTGTTCCGACACGAATACAAACCCTCGGTCCTTTAACAATAGGAAGTAGCTAGCGGCAGCTGGAACGGTCGTAGCTTCGAACAAGGGGAAAACGGTAGTTAACTGCTTGTCCGACAGTGCGCGCGCCGCGCGCCTGAGAGGTGAAGAATCACTTTTGCTTTCGGCCGCGGGTGTGAAGGACGTGTTCGTCATCGCTCTCTGCCCGCTTCATCGTCGTATGCTTTGTTTATATTGTGTTTTCTACTAACGGTTTGAGTTGAAAATGAAACTGTAAGTACTCTGTTTTCATTTTCATTACTTAATTATGGGTCAAGATGGAGCTATCGCCGTAGATGCGGCGGTTTCCGCTCTTTTCATGAAATTGATACCCTTGAATCATGTCTCGGTGCCGAGGGCGGGAGCGCCGAGTCATGTATTTTGGGCGAAAGTGTGTAATTAAAATGTAAGTACTCATTTCATTATATTTTTGCCCTGTGCGTTCGTTGCCAAGAGAGTGAAGGCGCTCGGCACGAACCTCTTATTTTGTATAATAGAATGCAATGAAAGTGGAATTGCAATTACAGTATTCTTTTTCATTTTCATTTATTATTTAATTGCATCAATTTTCATTTTGGATCAATTTCCGCTCTTACCCGGGAATTGATCCTTCCCATTTTCATATTTTTTTATGATAGCATTATATTATTGGATCAAGTTTCCGCTCTTACCCGGGATTGTGATCCTTCTCCTATTAATGTTGTGTGAAAGTGAAATCGCAAGTGCAGTATTCTTTTTCATTTTCATATATTATTATGATTGCATAATTTTCATTTTGGATCAAGGTTCCGCTCTTTCCCGTGATTGATCCTTCCCCTTTATGTTGTGTGAAAGTGAATCGCAAGTGCAGTATTCTGTTTCATTTTCACATTATTGTCACGGCTGTGCGGGGGTGGGGGAAGCGAAGGTCTGCCAGGAAGTCGTCGGAAAGCTCTCCCGCGACTCCTTTTGGTATCCGATTCTTCGTCTTTTTTCCTGCCCCCCCACTCAGCTCCCACGAATGGCACCTTCCCCTTCGGGGGAGATCCTTCTCCTCGCCCGAACTGTCGAGCGTGGAGGAGGGCTCTCGGTGCCCCGACGTACAATTGTTTTCGGGGTCTCCCGTTCGTTCGGGGTGGGGCTAGCCCACCCCCCCTCCCCCCCGTGAGGTTACCCCTCCACTAATCACTCTTTTGTTGCTTCCGCAGAACGAGTAACCTGGGACAGGTGTGGGCGTCCTTGGGTCTGCAGGGCGTGCCTAGTGTCCAGGGCTTGTTTCAGCGTCTGGCGGGGGCAAGGGCGGTCACCCATGGAGCGGTGACCACCACAACACTACCCCAGGGTACGCCGCCCCTCCTCAACTTGTGATACCCCGCATGTGATGACGGTGACGCCAACAGCCGCCGTTCAAGGACCGATCACTGCCGTGCCCAGGAGGGGTGTGCCGCTCCACCTGGGTTCTTTGTGCTGCCGACCCCAGACTTCTGCTGCCCAACCTCCCCTGGACCTGCCACTGGTACCCAGGATGTCGATGGCTGAAGCTAAGCCTCCTGGGTTACCTGACTTGCCTGCCGTACCGGCCGTACCTGCCGCTACCGCTGTTCTTGCTGCTGGCCCAGCCGCTCTCGCCGCTCCTGCCGCTCCTGCTGTTCCCGCTCCTGCCCACGTCGTTCCTGTCCATGATACTGCTGCCCCAGACTCAGGTCCTTCCGGACAGGTGCAGCCGGGCTGTGTTACTTCGGCAATTGCCCCGGCTCCGTCCTGGATGGAGGATCTGACGTCTGTCCTGCGGGAGCTGACGAAGAAGAAGAGGAAGGTGTCGTTGTCGTCGTCTGCTGCCGCCTCTTCCCCTTCGACTTCTAAGGCTACCAAGCCGAAGAAGAAGGCTGCCTTCCCCCCTAAGAAGACTCCTTCGGGAACTTCTAAGGGCCCGTCCCACCGGACAGGGCCCGTCTCCCCTTCCGCAAGGAAGAAGAAGACGGGGACCAGAGGGGTACCGGCTACCACCGGTACTTCCTCGCCTGGTGTTAGCGGCGCTGCCGCTATGCCAGGGTCCGGCTCGGTCTCTCGTTCGCGAGAGGTTCCGAGTATACGATCTCCCGCGGAAGAGCGTATAGCCAAAGTTTTGGCGCCAGAGTTCGCTCGGCGCCAGGACTGCGGCACGGAGCAGAAGCTGGTGAGAGCCGCTCAGGTGACTCTCGCCAGGCCAGCGGCTGCTCTCGCAGCGACCAACTGGTAACCCTGGTAGACGTGACTGTCTCTGACCAGCCATGGGCTGAGGCTGGGAAGAGGTTCCCCCCTCCCGATCGTTGGTGCCAGCCTCGGCTGGTACCAGTGGTATGACGCGCCGCGAGGACACACACCGATCTCACCGTGACATTGGTCTCTGCAGGTCTCCTGACCGCCGCTCCCACAGGGACTGGGCGGATAGGGGGACCAGCAGCAGCTCCTCTGCACACGAGATCGGGGCCGCTGTTCTCGGTCCAGCGGCTCGACTAGGCCTGCAAGTTGGCGATCGCCTGCAGCCCTCCAAGCCTGCTGGTTCTGCCAGCGAGCGAAAGAGGAGCGTCATGTCTTCCTCTCCCGTGCCTGCAACTTCCTCGGTTTGCACCAGGAAGAGCGAGGCACAGCGGGGTGATCGTGAGGGACATGCCCCGCACGATCCCGTCACGACGCCGTAAGTACCAGGTACGATCTTCGGACCGACCAGGACGTACGCGCAAGTGGCAGGAGGAATCCGAGAGGGGTCTATCGCAGTTCCCCCTCCTTAAGGGGGAGGTTCTCGGAATGCTCTTGTTCGAGGGGCTTGACGGTCCTACTCTGCAAGATGCTGTGACTTCTGAGATTCAGAGGAATTGTACTGAGGTTATTGCGCTGATTCGTCAGCATGACCTCGGGGAAACATCGCCGCTCCCACCAGCAGAGCCCGCGTCACGGCTCAAGTCGTTCTGAAGCCCGAAGAAGGGAACCCAGACTGACGGTGGGCTTGCCGCGATCAGAGCTTCTCGACTCGGTTTTGGACCAGGTAGAGCCTCTCGTCTCCGGACAAGATGGCTCGCTCAGGTCTGGCCGGTCGAACAAGCTAATTCCACCTCCTCTACTGCGACAGCGGCGTTTCTACAGAGTATTGCAGCGCTCCCCCTCCCCCTCCTCGGTCCTCGTGAGAGGTTTCGACCTCGATGAGGACTGGAATGATCAGAGGAGGGTATCGGCTCTCTCCTGTTAGGTGTCGATCAGCCCCACCCAGACAACGTTGACAGTGGCGGCAGATCCTTACCTACAGTGCGAGTTCGTAACCTTCCTCAGGGGGGAGGGGGGAAACGTTTTCTGACAATACGTTTATCCAAACTGAGAGGCCATCACCGCAAGGTGATGGCTGCTCCTACTCTTCTCCAACTGCTAGTTCCATAGGGAAGGCGAGTGAGTACATATCCAATTCCTCCCCCATTCCCTCTCTCCTTACGGCTACGAGGGAAAGGGGAGGGATCCTACAGAGATTTCTCTGTAGGTTCCCACGTTGGGGACTGCACTACCGGGGGGACCTTCGGGTCCTACCTGACGTAAGCCCCGGTCGTTGAGGAAGGATTCTGCCCCATCCTCGATTTCTACGGGAATCCTCGATTTCTACGGGAATCGAGAGGACCACCAGACAATAATCGTTTGATGAATTCGGTGGGGGTTTCGCGAAGTGCCTAGAATTCTGCAGAATTTCTAGCACTCTCAGTGTTCGAGTTTTTTACAATCTCCGAACACTTAGGTGAGACCACGGTCCAAAGTGAGCGAGACGAGAAACCCCGATAATTGTTACCACGATAATCGGGAACCTCGCCTAATGCTCGAATTCCTGGAATTTTTAGCATTTGGAAGAAGACTGCTACTGAAAGAAGAGCATCTCACAGTAGGCGACCAACCTGGAATAGAGAAGAACGGACGGGAACATCCAGTTTGGCTTGAACTTTCGTCTTTGGTATTCTGTTCACCATTGAAGTTTTCCTTTGGGAAAGACTTCTTCTTCACTCTCTTGACTAGAGAACGAAGGTGGTCGATCTCCAATCCTTATTCTCATTCCTCGTGGGGAAAAGAATTTAGGATGGAGGTCGTTGTACAGAAACCTACAAATATACTACGTATATTACCCTCGCGACATGATTCTGTTAAGCAGTTGAATTGTCCGGGTTGTAGGCGCATACCGTAGTTAACTCTACGGATTGTGACTGAGACGACTAGTATCCTAATTGAACTGCAACTCGGGGCTGCCTGCAACCTCCCAGGAGTTACCAGTTTCGATTTTAGATACTTATGGTATTGTCACGACAACACCAACTCAGCTTTTGTATTTACCAAAATCTGTTTCGTTTAAATATAATTGCTTGAGCATATCTTTTATTTATGCTCAATGGTTCTAGCCGAACGCATTCCTTCGTGGAATGGATTACCTGGCAACTCAGGATGACAAGTCAACGAGAGCTACTGCGTATTTGAACTGCCCGAGGCAGCTCAGTTGCAGCTGGCTCTCCGAGATACACGGTCGGTTATGTCTCTCTCCCCTGCTTTGATTGACTACCAAACCGTATCTCTGCCCAACAATCACAGACTTAGGTCTCTGATTAACGGGGATTCTCGCATACATAAATGACCATCTACTGCCGTGATACTCGTTTTCATCGCCTTCGACTTTGCGAGAATTTTTAACAGAGATATCTCTTGGACTCTTCCATCTTTCTGTTTACTGCATGGTAACAGAAGTCTGTACTAGTCTCCCGCTGCATCACACTGAGATAATGCGAATGATTTTGCAGATATCTGAGTTTGTCTTCAAAATATCTCGTATTCATAGGGGTGCAATTATTCATTGTTCACCCCGAATTAACAGATGTATCGGAAGACATCGCCTACTCCCCGACCTGCCAGCTCTACTTCCAAATGTTCAGCCCATGAGAAGCAGTTCTTCAGGCGGCTCTCCCCTGTGTTTTCATTACTGAAAAGCGCCCCGCTTTCATTGCAACGACGACTCCTCATCGGACAACAATGAATTAGCGGTTAGCGTTTTCAGTCATTTGTAAGCACAGGTTCAGAATCTTGAGAATCCTTCTCTCGATTCGCCTGTGAAGACGTAGGTTGCATTCAATGTCTACCTTCGTCTTCAATGGCACATTGTGTTGTTTCTCCTTAGCTGAGATTCAACTACTATGAGAATGTCTTGCCTTCAGGGACCTCGGTCGCTAGAAAGCAATTGACTTTCGCCTGTTGGGCACATGCCTTAAGAGAATAATCACCTCACCGTCCGGCATCTGTGACAAACAAATACACTATTTGTTTGGTTTCTCGGCATAACCCTTTAACCCCTTCTTTACCGGGTGGTTGAGCAGAATGTAAACATTGCGTTCGCTGCCGAACCAAATCTCTCGGTAGTGAAGTGTAGGCTCCAGTTTGGAGGGGTGCCGATCGTAAAAATATTTGCCAAAAATACACTAATCAAGACAGGCTAATGAAATTATCAGGTATTATTAGCGCTATAATAACACATATTTTATGTGAGTTTTATCATCCTACAGGGAAAATAAATGATTTTATGAAAAAAAATGTGAAACTCAGTGTCCCTTGTACAAGGGACACTGGTGGTCGGTGAGAAAACTACAGTCTTGAATAGAAATTCGGTCTTACAGAATATTGGTATATCCACCTGGAACATGCACATAAAGTATTATCAAACTAGAACAGTAAATAAGCACGTAATGACAAAAAAAAGAGCAACAACTAAGAAATCGCAAATTTTATAGTAGTATATCTCTCAAAAATTGGTCGATGTCGTTTTCTACGTTTTCTAAGATTAGTTTCATCACAGAAAACAACTTTAGGGGTATCTAAACTAATTTTTCAAGTTTCTTGTCCTCAGAAAAAATTGCTTTTTCGCTTTTTCTCTGGTTTGGTTTTTTATATATAAAGTTACTATATGGCTTTATTTTTACCTTCAATTTATCTGGTGTTCATATCTTTTATTTGTAAAATGTAATAAGTGAATAAATAAATAAATACAGTAAATGATCATGCAACTGGTTTTATACTTGGGTAGAAGTTATTACATGTTTACGCTTGTCTGGTTTTGTGATTTTTTGTTGAGACGCAGTTCATCTGTCACCTACACACTACTATAAGCAGTAATAATATTTTTTTGGGTTCATCATACGTCTGGCATCGTGTCATACTGTTTATTTTGCTCCAAACTCTTCAAACCGAAATTACAGAATGATTGGAAGTCCCTATCTGAAAAGAGGAGTTTTGGTGGTACTCTTCGTACCACCTTTATGCACCCGGGGCGGTGTAGTAGACTTGAATGGTGGTACCCGCCTACCTCCAAACAAACTTTCGGTAATGAAGAGGTTAAAGGGCGAAGGTCACGTGACTTACTCGGATGCTTGGACAACTTGCCGAGTCAGTTACGAACTACGCTGTGGACTTAGTTCGGTTGTTACAGAGCAATCATTACTTCGTCTTAATAGCTTGTCACAGTACCCATACCATCGACACCCACCATGGAGTGTCGGTGTCCTATCCACTACCGAGAACTTCGCTGCATGGGGATAGGAGAATGCGACTCTTCGTTGCAGACGGACAGACCAGTATGGGTACTGGACATCACCGAAGTCGTGAAGAGGGATAGGTCATGCAACTATTCCCTTCTTTTCCTCTGAGGGAACTGCATGACTTTTCCTGCGAAGTCAAGCATCCAGGGGATGGGGATCCGTGACGCTCGATTTCGTACAACTTCATAGCGAAGACTCGGAACCCTTCGGTCCCTGACGATCGGTTAGAGTCCTTCACAATCCCCCCCCTAATGGACTTTGCCTTCGATGCGAAGGAGATGCTGCTTTGTCTGCAAGAACTTCTCCGTGGCGCAGGTACTGAAGGCAGGGGTCTGGTCCAACCAGACCACATGCACCTCCTTCTACCTTCGGGATTTTGCCCACAGGTCCTTGGATCTTTTTCCTTGGGACCCGTGGTGGCTGCTCAACACATTGTGTAGCAAACCCAGACCCTCGCAGGCTGAACAGCATTGAGTCCTGGTGTGACTGTAAGAATGGATGAGTGAATGAGAGTGTGACTGGCTCCTCTTCCCATCTTTTTCCTCCCCTCTACCTGTGGGTAGAGGGACACGGTCGTCACCCTGCTGGACAAGGATGAGATGCAGGTGAGCTACTCAACAGAGCCCCATCCTATCCCTTTCACCAGGGATAGGAGCATATATCCACCACTTCCTCCAACAAGGGGGAGGAAGTGGATGCCAGCTTGAGACAAACCCATACTTTATGTTGCCTCTTGCAAACAGGAACAAGTTCTTGCTTGCTGGTACGAAGAGATACGCTTGCCTCTCTCTTATTACTTGGCCCAGAGGTCTGACCATTGATCCTGTTGTGCACACCCCGATCAATCGGACAGAGGCTTGGATCCCTCCCTCGCTCTTACGACCAGGGAGGCATTCCAAGGTTGGACGAACACCAGTCTGTTCACCAAAAAGACTCAGATTCCTCCCACCAAGAAGTGAGTCTTCCTATTGTTAAAGGACCGAGGGTTTGTATTCGTGTTGGAACAAATGGCAATTTGTCGAAAATTGCATTTTTCCTAACTATACAAACCTGAAGTCCTTTAACAATAGGAAGTAGCTAGCGGCAGCTGGAACGGTCGTAAGCTTCGAACAAGGGGAGAACGGTAGTTAACTGCTTGTCCGACAGTGCACGCGCCGCGCGCCTGAGAGGTGTAGAATCACTTTTGCTTTAGGCCCATGCAAAAAAATGCAGAGTGAGGGGTGGCATGAGGTGGGACTATATGTAAAGGACTTCAGGTTTGTATAGTTAGGAAAAATGCAATTTTCGACAAATTGCCATTTTAAACACTATGTCAATCCCCGGAGGAAGCATACTGGCAGGTGTGTCCGTGCTCCCGGAAAGGTTATTGAATTGATGAATCAAATCAAACACCTCCGCATACGAAGCCAAAAACTCCTGGTTTTCTCCTTCCTCCAGTTCTAACTTACTGTGTTCAGCCACAGGAGAAGCTAGCTCACTCCTATCCGCTGACAAGTGTCCGGATGCGTCATGGCCGTCCAACCCTACGACCGCAGCATCTTTGATCTCTGATGCCCGCTGACAGCTAGATCTCGAATAGTCAGTAGGAGAATGAGGCAGCCTAACTCTTTCTCTGCTCGCAATTTGACCTTTTAATGGGAGCTCTATCATCCTTTCTCTGTATCTTAAAAAGGTCTTACAGGCGAAACTGGTATCTGTTCTTTATTCCTTGTTGAACTCTTCCCACTCATCGTTGATGTTACCAACGGCAGTCTCTGCTGGCATCTCCGTGGCGGCCGCTATCCCAGCAACCGTGGATGCTTTCGCTCGTTCGGACGCCTGTAAACGACTTCGTCCGTTAGCGTTAAGCTTACCAGCCACTGTCTTCTTTACTTTGTTGCTGACCGGGATGTGACAGTCCTGGCTCAAAGAAGAAGAATTCACTCTTCTCCTCTTGGTCCGAGGATCAGTCACGAAGTCCCATATCCTCCAACGCTTGACTGGTACACGCAGTGACGTCATCGAACTTTGCGATGACGCTGAGCTAGAGGAAAAAGAGGAAGAAGATGATTCACTCACATATTTTCTTTTTGTCTTTCTTAACTATCCTCTCCTCTAGAGCTTGTAATTTCTTCATGACTGTGTGTACCAACGAGTCAGAAAGCGTATTTGGCTCAGGAGGCAATGAAGTAGATAGAGAAGCAGTAGGCTGTGACATCATCGCATCTGCCATGTCAGTGTGTGACGCAGGTTGTGACGTCACCACTCTTGTAGGGAGAGACTGAGCGGCTGCTGCTGGCAGCTCTGTGTGTGCTGCAAAACTACCTCCAACTTTTCTGCATTCCCGGAAACATTGATGTTGTCGTTGCCGTGGCATTAGCTCCCATAAAATGCAGGCCAGGCAGATGAGGAACATTCAACGTTGTCGGGCCCTGTTGGAATCGTGATGCCATATAATGAGACAGCAAACCCTCCAAGGCTGGTACGCCTGGTAGGCTTAACACTGACCACATTCCTTCCATTCTTTGCCCATCGGGAGCCAACACCTGGAACAAAGATGGTGATGCTCCCCTTTCCCTACCGGGAATGACGAAGCGTAATTATGCATAAAATTACCTAAAACCCCTCCTGTCATTTCCAATAACGAATCGCTAGAAGAAACTGAAGGAGTATGGGAAATATAAAAAGCAGGCAACAAAACATATGGAGCAGTCTGTTGTATTGTCGATACAAAAGAAGCCGATGACACTTGGTCATCTAAAGATGGAGTCGTCTCCTTTCTTTTGTACTGGCCTTTCCCATAAAACTTCATCCACTGTTCCACGCACCAACCACGGCAAACTGAACAAGGCTATGAAAGGTATCGTATGAATTACCATGCTCAAGTCATGCAGAGTCTGTTTGTTCCGATATGTAATACAAACCTTTCGGTCCTTTAACAATAGGAATATACTTTCGGCGTAGCTGGAATTATGGCCGTTGAATCGTGAACAAGGTGGTTAGGCAGTAACTACCGTGTAGCCTGCCCGGATGTAAACACTCCACTTTACTTTCGGCTGTCTTCCGATGAAGACGTGTGTTTGTGAGCTCCGGCTGACTGGTCGTTGATCTTTTCCCGGTGGGATCCTTTTGGTTTATTTTTTGTATTTAAATAATTATGCATATACGGTGTTTGATATTAATACTAAACAAAGGTTTGTCCTTTGGTTTTCAATTAATATACAAACCCACTTTTTGTGATAGCCTTTGTAACCGCCCCTCTACTTGTGTTAAGAGCCGGTGGCTAAGGTATGCCAATATATTATTTACATTCTTTCGCCCTTTAACACTGGCTCAGACCTGCATGAGGACGAGATATGTATTTATCGTGAGGATGAGACATGTATTTAACGTAAGTGATATTGATCCTGTAACGGAACATGTATTCATCCGGAAATTACGCTTACGCGTGGGAATTACCAAGGAACTTCAAAGGTTTGTCTGTGTTTTGTTGTTATGGTAATTTCTCTTCTTCTTCCTTTCACTTAACATTGGAAGAAGGTAGGAGGATGGGCGTGCGGTGTGCTGATGTTAGGGGATCTCCTCTCACTTCGGAGGGCGGCGCCCTTGGATGTGTGAGGAGTATCCTCATTACTTTAATATATTTTTTTTCTCCTTATTTTACAGACTAGTGGTGATTGTGTTTTCAGCAGTATTGGTTGGATGCTCTTCGTGTTAGTTATCCTAACCTTGGAATTATACCTATGACTCGTAGCATGTTGCGTACCGAAGCTCGAATGTGTGTACTGATCCCATGCTGATAATCATTTTCATTACCACTACTACCCGGGAGTTATGTCACTGGATGAAGCTGTCGCGCTGCCCTGTGAGGTTATCTACTCCTGATGGTAGAAGTCTGGCAGAAGAAGAAACCGAAGAGGAAGAGAGCTCGTCAAGTGTCGTCATCCTCCTCTTTGAGATCTTCATATCTTCATACCTCCCCCCCTTCAACTTTTAAGGCTTTGCCGTAAGAGAAGGTGGTCTCCCCCCCCCCCCCCCCAAGAAGTCTCGTCACGGGACTTCTAAGGGTCTGTCTCGCTCTGGTGGGTCTTCCGCTGGTCCTCCCGTTCCTTCGGGAACGGGGCCCATCTCTCCTTCCTCGTGGAGGAAGCAGACGGGGACCATGAAGGTACCGGCCACCGCTGGTATTTCCTCTCCCGGTTCCGAAGGTTCCACCTCCAGACCGGGAACCATCTTGGCCGCCCGCTTGCAAGTGTTACCGAGTGTACAGTGTAGGTGACTGTGCAGCCAGGGTCCAGACTGCGGAGTTCGCTCCCCATGTCAGGACCCAGGCACGGAATGGAAGATAGTAGGAGTCGCTCGGGTGACTCGCCAGGCCAGCGATCGTCCGGTGCCCAGGGTTGACGTGACGTTCCTGTGAGTCCATGTACGCAGAGACCGGTGGAGGCAGGCCATCCAGCCCTCTTTTGATTAATCCTTTTCTTTCAGAGACAGCCCCACAAAGACGACGGTCGCGTTCGCGCGACCGACCAGTCTCGGGGGTGGCAGACGCTTCACCTGCCAGGTAGAAGTTTCGTAGCCCTCCTTGAGGAAGCGTTCTTTCCACTGCTACTCCCACAGGTCCCTCTGGACAGGTGCAGTTGGGCCGTGTTGCTTCGGCAACTGCCCCAACTCCGTCCTGAATGGAGGACCTGTCTGTTGTCCTGCGAAACTGGCGAAGAGGAAGTCCAGGAAGAAGAGGAAGGTGTCGCTGTCGTCTTCTGCTGCCTCTTCCCCTTTGACTTTTGAGTCCCCCCAGCCGAAGAAGAAGAAGGTAGCCTCCTCCCCCCCTAATAAGTCTCACTCAGAGACCTCTAAGGGTCTGTCCCACTGCGGTGGGACAGTTGGGGCTTCCGCTGGTCCTCCTGTTCCTTCGGAGATGGGGCCCGTCTCTCCTTCCGCAAGGAAGAAGATGACTGGGACTGGAGGGATACCGGCTAACACCATCTCCTGGCGCTAGAGGTTCTGCCTCGACGCCAGGTACCGTCTCGGCCTCTCGTTCGCGAGAGGTATCGAGTGTACGGTCACCTGCTGGTGACCGTGCAGCCAATACCCAGGCAACCGAGTTCGCTCGGTGCCAGGATCCAGGCACAGAGCGGAAGACTGGTGGGAGTCGCCCAGGTGACTCCCACCAGGCCAGCGATCGCTCTCGTGGCGAGTTGCTGGTACCCAGGGTTGACGCAACGGTCCCAGACCAGCCACGGCTGAGGCAAGGAAGCAGTCCCCTCGGTCGCCTGGACCAGCCGCGGGCTGAGGCAAGGAAGCGGTCCCCTCGGTCACCTGGAACAGCCTCAGCTGGTCCAAGTGGCGTGATGCGATGTGAGGACAGGCCTCGGCTGGTCCAAGCGACGTGACGCGCTGTGAGGACAGGCCTCGCTCCCACCGCGACAGCGGACTCTGCCGGTCCCCTGACCGCTGCTCCTACCGGTACTGGGCAGAGAGGGGGACCAGCAGCAGCTCTTCTGACGCTCGGGACCGTCGCCGCGGTTCTCGGTCCAACCGCTCTCCCCGGGAGAGCCGCTCAACCAGGCCTGCAGATCAATCACCACCGCGGTTGGCGAGCGTCTGCAGCCCCCCCCCCCCCAGCATGCCGGTTCTGCCGGTGGGTGAGCGGGGAGCGTCAGGCCTACCTCTCCTATCCCTTCAACTTCCTCAGGCTACACCGGGAAGAGCGAGGCGATGAGGAGTGATCTCAAGGGGCGCACTCCTCTCTCTCCCACCGTGACAGCGGACTCTGCCGGTCCCCTGACCGCCGCTCCCACCGGGACCAGACGGATGGGGGAACCAGCAGCAGCTCTTCTGACACTCGGGACTGTCGCCCCTGCTCTCGGTCTAGCCGCTCGACCAGTGCAGCCCGATCGCCAGCAGCTCTCCTGAAGAGACCGTCGCTCCGTTCTTGGTCCAGCGTTTCTCCACAAGAAGACCGCTGGTCCAGACCTGCAGCTCGATCGCCACCGTGGGTTGGTGATCGCCTGCAGTCCTCCCAGCCTACTGGTTCTGCTAGTAGGCAGGGTAGGAGCATCAGGTCTCCCTCACCTGTCCCTTCAACCTCCTCAGGCTTCACCGGGAGGAACGAGGCGAACAGGATTGTCCGTGAGGAATGCACTTCCGGCCACGAGCCTGGTTCGGTCTTGGGACCAACAGATCCTCGCTCAAGTGGTTAGAGGAGATCGTGGGGGGCTGGTGAGGACGAATGACGCTTCCCAGACTTGGAGGGACCATCACCGCCGTTCACGTGATGGTCCGTCTGGACCATGCACTCAGAGACTGGGGTGGGCTCCCCCTTCGGTCCTCTTGAGAGGTTTCGACCTCGACGAGGACTGGGACGCGTCGGAGGACGGCATCGGCTCTCTCCTGTCAGGTGCTCGCTCAGCCCCACCCAGACGACGGTCACGGTGGCGGCAGACATTTAGCCAACAGTACGAGTTCGTAGCCCTCCTCGGGAAAACGTTTTCTCCAGACGGTAATGTTTTCCTAGACTGAGTGGCCATCAGCACGGTGATGGCTGCTCGTACTCGCTTCTCCAACTGCTAGTTCTGCTGGGAAGGCGAGCGAGTATCCAATCTTCCTCCCCTATTCCCTCTCTCCCTATGGCTGCGAAGGGAAGGGGAGGGATGCTGCAGAGCATTCTCCGTAGGATTCCACATTGGGGACTGCGTTCCTTGGGGGACCGGCTAAGTCCCCGTCGTTGAGGAAGGAACTTGCCCCATCCTCGATTTCTACGGGAATCGGGAGGACCACCACCCGATGATCGTCTGATCAATTTGGTGGGGGTTTTGCCGAGTGCTTAGAATTCTTAGAAATTTCTAGCACTCTCCGAGTGTTCTGGTCTTCTACGATCTGCTAACACTTGGGCGAAACCACGGTCCAGAGTGGGCAAGACGAAAATCCCAGATAATTCCTACTACAATAATCGGGAATCTCGCCGAATGCTCGAATTTCTGGAATTTCTAGCGTTCGAGAAAAGCACTGCTGCTGAAGGAAGAATATCTTGGAGGGGCTCATTCTAGATGGACCTTACGGTCCGTCGCCTCAGTAGGCGGCCAACCCCGGGATAGAGAAGAACGGGTGGGAACATCCAGTTCGGCTTGAACTATCGTCTTCGGTATCCTGTGTTCACCATAGAAGTCATCCTTCGGGAAAACTTCTCCTTCGCTCTCTCGTTAGAGAATGGTGTCGGCTTCCAGTCCTTATTCTTGTTCCTTGAATGGAAGAGAATTTAGGATGGAGGTCTATGTACAGGAACCTACAAATATACTACATAGATTGCCCTCGCGACATGCTTATGTTATCAGTTGAATTGTCTGAGGTGTAGGCACATACCGTAGTTAACTCTATGGGTTGTGACTGAGACGAATAGTATCTTCTTAATTGAACTGCAATTCGGGACTGCCCTGCAAACCTCCCAAGAGTTACCAGCTTCGATTTTGAGATACTTATGGTATTGTTACAACAGCACCACCTCATCGTTTGCATTCACCGAAATCCGTTTCGATTAAATGCAAATGCTCGAGAGTATGTTTTTGCGCTCAGTGGTTCTAGCCGAACACATTCCTTCTTGGAATGGATTACCTGGCAACTCAGGATGACGAGTGAGTGAGAGCTATTAGTGTATGGGCTGCCTGCCACAGCCCAGTACCAGCTGGCTCTCTGAGATAGCACGGTCGGATTATGTCTCTCCTCTGCAATGGTTGATACCGAACCGAATCTCTGCCCGGCAATCACAGACTTAGGTCTGGTTGGCTGGAATTCTCACATACGTGAATGACCATCTCTACTGCATCGCCTTGGAGATTGTGAGAATTTTCAGGCAGAGATATCTCAATAGACTCGCTATCATCTTTCTATTTACCGCACGGTAACAGAAGTCTGTAGCCTAGTCTCCCGCTGCATCGCACCTGCCGCTGCGATAATGCGGAATGATTTCTTCGGACATCTGAGCTCGTCTTCTAAATATATCTTGTATTCGTAGGTGTGCAATTGTTCATTGTTCACCCCGAATTGTAGATGTATAACGGAAGACATCGCCTGTTCCCCGCCCTGCCAGCTCTACTTCCAAGTAATATAGATGTCCTCCCTGGATAAAGCTGGGAAGATGATGATGATGATGATTCAGCCCATGAGAAGCGGTTCTTCAGGCAGTACAATCCCTGTGTTTTCATTACTGAAAAGCGCTCCGCTTTCATTGCAACTCCGACTTCTCACTGAACAGCAATGAAGTAGCGGTTTAGTGTTTTCAGTCCTTTGTAAATCACAGGGATTAAGCCATCTTCGTGGGTTGGTGTCATCGGCAAGACTTTTCTACGTTCAGAATCTTGAGAGTTACTTCTCTCGATTCAGCTGTGAAGACGTAGGTCTGCATTCACCTATCACCTTCGTCTTAGTTGAGATTCAACTACTATGAGAACTGTCTTGCCATCAGGACCTTGGTCTCTAGAAGGCAATTGACTTTTTCCTGTTGGGCACATGCCTTGATAGAATCACCATCTCACCTTCGATGGCAACAGATAGATGATTTTTATGGTCTCTCGGCCTAACCCTTCAAAAGGGGAGGGTCACGTGACTACGCCTCGGATACTTGGACAGCTGTCGAATTGTCCGAGACCGTCACGAACTATGCTGTGGACTTTGTATTGGTTGTTCCAGATCAGTTATTACTTCGTCCTACAAGCGTGTTCCGGTACCCATGACCATCGACACCCACCATGGAGTGTCTGTGTCTTTATCCACTACGGAGACGAAGAGACTTCGCCGCAGTGGGGTATGAGACCGCGAGACACTTCACTGCAGTGGGATACAAGACCGCGGGACACTTCGTTGCAATGGGATGCGAGACCGCGAGACACTTTGCTGCAGTGGGATGTGAGACCGCGAGACACTTTGCTGCAGACTGATAGACCAGTATGGGTACTGGACATCACTCTGAAGAATATGTCGGACAGAAAGATGGATAGGTCATCGCGACCATACCCTTCTTTCCTTCCGGGACTGCCCAAAGGTCCTTGGAACCTCATTTCCCTGGACCAGTGGTGGATGCTTGGAAGATGTGTTTGCTTACCCAGCTCCTCGACATGACAAGTTGCATCTCGTCCATGGTGTGTGCAGTTGTAGAGGTAAGAAGGATACGAGAGTGACTGGCTCTCCCCCTTCCACGCCTCGTCTCTCCATTCCTCGTCCTTCGGGTTGAGGATAGAACTCGAACTCACACTGGCTGGTCGGACGATTGATGCGGTAAGCCTATACATAAGCATCCTTTTTATGTATCTTATCAGAATCATAGAAGCAATCCCACTCCTTCCTCTAGCAAGGGGAGGAAGGAGACTGACAATAATGCAAACCCTTCCCAGAACTTTGCATTAATGGCTCCGACGCCAATATTCTTCACAGCCCTTTTTTGGATGAGTCACGATCCCTCACTCATTTCGAAAAGGCCCAGAAGTCTGACTTGATCACGCAGCCCCTATACTCCGATCAAGCTGTCAGAGGCAGCAGGGCACTCCTCCTCGCTCTTACGACCAGGAGGAGTAGCCTAGGTGCGCAGAACTCCAGTCAGTTCTAGAGGCTCACTCAGATTCCTCCCACCAATCAGTGAGTCATCCTATTGTTACAGGACTGAAAGGTTTGTATTACGTATCGGAACAAATAACAATTTGTCGAAAATTATATTTTTCCTAACTAGTATACAAACCTGAGGTTCTTTAACAAATATGCCCACCTCATGCCACCCCTTAATCTGAACCTGGGCTGAAAGGCAAAATGAAGTGTTTACATCCGGGCAGGCCCACGGTAGTTACTGCCTAACTACCTTGTTCAAGATTCAACGGCCGTAATTCCAGCTACGCCGAAAGTATATTCCTATTGTTAAAGGACCTCAGGTTTGTATAGTTAGGAACAATACAATTTTCAACAAATTGTTATTTTACGCATGTAAATGCACGGATTGCTGGAAGGGATAATTCCTTAAGATCGAATAGATTATTTAAGTTTAGTATTTCCCCCCCAATGATGAAACATAGGAAATATTATATGACACCAATGGTTCCTTTGCTATCTAGACAAATTAACCCAAATGTGGTAAGGTTAAGACCTGGATTAATCTTGGATCAAGCTAAGCTGGAATGCCCTTCGATGACTTGTCAGGAGGCTGCTACATTGAAAGCAACAGCTTCTTCTGTCTTTCAGACTGCTTCTTGGTTAGACCTTTTGTCAACAGCAGTGGCAAAAATTGCATCCTCAGAAGTAACGAGAAAAGTAGTGGATGAGTCAATGTTTATCAGATTGCTACAATCAGGTTCCAAAGCAATTGCGTACTTGACAGATTTAAGTGCCAATGTTTGGGCAAATATCCTGTTGATGAGGAGAGATGCAGCTTTGACTAGATTAAGCCGCACTGTTGATTTGGATTCCCTGCTAGCAATGAGGAATGGGGATATCCTAGAGTCTCAATTGCTCTTGCCAGAGGGCATACTGGAAGAGGCTATAGATAGAAGAAGGATGGACACTAAAGACAGATTAGTACAGCAGGCAGTTAGGAAACCATCTGGAAGTCAAGCTAATCCTATTGAGGTGAGGTAGCAGCAAATACCTTGTAAGAAGCCAGTGAGACATAACATCTCTAATAGAGCAACAAGACCCTCTTCCCCAAAGAAGTTAGCTCATCTGCTCTTTCACAATAGAGACAACAGAGGAAGGGGTATTAGGGGAAGGGGGAGAGGTTCAAGATGATAGGATGGGCGCCTCTCATCACTCAGCCACACCAATGGGGGTTGCCTGGCGAATCACTGAAAGGTTTGGCAGGAATTTGGAGTAGAGGAGTGGGTGGTGGATGTTCTCAGAGTCGGTTATTTGATTCCATTCGAAGTAACCCCACCCCTGACAGAACAACCATTACCGCACCTTGCTTACGCTCAGGAACCTCAGAAGGCTTATATTCTGCAAGAGGAAGTGAAGAAGATGATGGAAAAAGGGGCTGTGGAACAAGTATCGATTCTGTTAAAGGGGTTTTACAGCCACATTTTCCTTGTCCCTAAAGCCAATGGGGATTGGAGGACAGTAATAGATCTGTCAACATTGAATCTGTTTATATAAGAAAAACCAGATTCAGGATGGAGACCCCAAAGACGGTTCTACAAGCAGTCAGGTCAAGGACTTTATGCTGACAATTGACTTGAAGGACGCATACTTTCAGATCCCAGTCCATCAGTCTTCCAGGAAATTTCTCCACTTCAGTCTTGCAGAGAAAGTTTTCCAATTCAGAGTCCTGTGCTTCGGGTTGACAATGTCTCCTCAAGTTTTTACAAGAGTATTCACTCTCGTGTTGACATGGACGCATGCTCAGGGGATCAGGCTAATAAGATACCTAGATGACTGGCTGGTGATAGCAAAGTCCAGAGAAAAATTACTTTGGGACAGGGTGACCCTTCTGCAGTTTTGTCACAGCCTAGGCATTGTGATAAATCAGGAGAAGTCGAAGTTGGATCCAAGTCAACGGCTGGTGTATCTGGGTATGATTATAGACACAGTAAAAGCCAAAGTGTTCCCAGCAGACCAGAGGGTAGAGCAATGCAAACAAGTGGGGAATGCCTTTCTGGAGAAGCTGGTACCACAATGGAGGCTACACCTTTGATCTCTGCAATTGAGGATGAAGGAGTTTTGGTCGCCAACAGTAGATCACCCATAAGAGCAAATTCCCTTGTTGACAGAGGTGAGGAAAAACCTACTGTGGTGGGTGCGGGACAACAATCTGACAGTGGGAGTTCCCCTTCAGCAACCCTCCCTGGACCTCTTGCTGTTCTCAGATGCGTCACTCGAAGGTTAGGGAGCCCACATGGAGGAGCTGATGACTTCAGCAAAATGGAGTTGCGAGGACAGAGAACTCCATATAAACGTGTTAGAGTTAAAAGCAGTGTTTCTGGCACTTCAGGAATTCTGGGAGAGGGTGAAGGGGCAATCAGTGGTATTGATGTCAGACAACACCATAGTACATAGTAGCTTACATAAACAAGCAAGGAGGCCTCGTATCTCGGCAGTTGCACATGATGACAGTTCAACTTCATCAGTGGGCTGTAGACAACTTAGTAGACATCAGGGCCAGATATATCCCAGGAAAAAGAAACATGGTGGCCGACAAGTTGAGCCGGAGGGATCAGATCCTGGGAACGGAGTGGTCTTTGCATCAACAAGTAATGGACAGAATGCTCATATTGTGGGAAAGGCCGATCATAGACCTATTTGCAACCAGGTACAACAAAAAGTTGGAAGTGTATTGTTCATTAGTCCCAGACGTAGAGGCAGTAGCAGAAGATGCGCTACAACACCCATGGGACAATCTGGACGTTTACGCATATCCTCCATTTTGTTTAATCCGTCAGGTTCTGAACAATGTAATGCGGTCTCAGAACCTCAAAATGACTCTGGTAGTGCCTTTATGGCCAAAGGCAGAATGGTTTCCGGATCTGTTGGGACTCCTAATAGACGTGCTGAGAGAGTTACCTCTGTGGAACAACGGATGGAGACTGTCAAGTATCTCCTGCGAGTGAGAGGCTTTTCTCAGAAAGCAGCAACTCAGATGGCAGGAAATATCAGAAGGTCATCTGCAGCAGTCTACCAAGGAAAATGGTCAGTGTACTGTGATTGGTGTCGTAGAGGGAACTTGTCTCCACTCGGAACCACTATTCAACAATTAGCAGATTTTCTGATATATCTCAGGACAGAAAGGCATATGTCTGTATCTGCTGTTAAGGGGTACAGGGCTGCTCTAGCCTCAGTCTTACGCATGGAAGGTGTGGACATTTCGTCTTCGTGGGAGTTGGCTATGTTAATGAAGAGTTTTGAGCAGTCCTGTTTGCCACAGGAACTAAAAGCCCCAGATTGGGATTTGACCATGGTACTGAGTAGTCTTACAAAACCCCCCTACGAGCCATTAAGACAGTCCACAGATAGGAGCCTGACCCTGAAGACAGGCTTCTTATTGGCCCTAGCCTCAAGCAAAAGGGTGGGGGAACTGCATGGTCTGTCATATGTGGTAAAGCATTCGAGAGGTTGGAAATCAATGGTATTCGAGTTTGTCCCAGAATTCATAACCAAAACTCAAAACCCGTCAGTAGTGGATGGCAGATTCGACTCCTTTTCCATACCTTCTCTGGCAGAATTTTTCGACAATGACAAGGAAGAAATGCCTCTGTGTCCCGTCAGAGTACTAAGAGAGTACGTAAGAAGGACAAGGCATCTTAGGTCGGGGTGCCGGAGGCTGTTTGTAAGTATAGGATGGAACAAAACGGAAGTGTCCAGGAACACCATATCGTTTTGGCTGAGAGAAACAATCAGGAATGCATACATGACAGAAGACAGAATTTCAAATAGCCGAGAGAGGACCAGAGCTCATGACATCAGGGGCTTGAGCACTTCTTTGGCATTCATGAAGAATATGTCTGTGGAGAGAATTTTGAAAGCTGGAATTTGGCAACGCCAAACAACTTTCACTTCTTTTTATTTAAAAGATGTTGCCCATAGATCCTTGGATACTTTTTCCTTGGGTGTATTGGTGGCGGCCCAGCAAGTGGTATAGCTCATCCAGTACCCTTGGCAGGTCAGTTTGTGTCTAGTCTAAGATGGAGGTATGAAAGTAGAACGAATGAGATGACTGGTCTTTCTTCTTTACTACTTTCTTTCTACTCCTTTACCTACGGGCAGTATGAAGGAGAGTACCATCATGAGCTGGAACGGACTAGATGCAGGTGAGGTGGTCAACCATACTGTAAAGATAATCTAGAATATAGTACATGTACTTTTCAGTGGCAACACACTCCTCTCAGTAATAGGGAAAGAGAGGGGTGATAATAGATTCAGATACAGGGTACAGGAGTGGTTTATGAGAATGGAGTTCTCCATCTTCCGTAATGTAATAAACCATGGCATTGTAGGAACACCCAGAGAGGGAACCAATAGATTCTCATATATCTTTGGTTCAAGGGTTAATAGTCCATTGTCTTAGAATACACCTACCTTTCGAAATGGATAAAGGTGGCAAACTCCCAGTCAGTTATAGAGACTTACCTCCCACCAATAAGTAAGTCTATCCTAATGTTAAGACAGAAGGTTTGTTTCGTATATGAACAATTGACATTTTTAACCAATTTGTATTTTTCATAACTAACAAACCTGAGGTCTTGACAGATAAAGGCCCACCTCTAACCACCCCTCTAGCAGTCTAAACTGGGTTGGAAGAGTAGCTGTCGGGTCACGGGACGCGAAGGGCATTCTGGGTGCTACATACCCTGTGACCTGGTATAGATGCCAATAGTCCCTGGATCTCACAAGTTTATTTTTAATTCTACCGGTTTCCAGCTTGGCGCTAGTATTATCATAATGTTAAGACCTCAAGTTTGTTAGTTATGAAAATACAAATTGGTTAAAAATTTGTCATATTCCATTCTTTTCTATTCTGTCAGATTTATAGGTCTCTGTTAATATAATAGAACAAATTAATGCTTTACCAGAAGTTTAAATTTTACCATCTTCATTCCATAATTGAAAATGTTTCTATTTTTATGAGAGCAAATGTTGCCTTATATAAGCCTTATGTTTTGTTACAAAGTGGATGACTTAATAAATATTTAACAAAAAGATCATGTTACTAAATGTAAGTGAGTCTTCCTTTTCCATGGATGATAACTCTCCTATCTCTCTGTCTCTTTATTCAGTACAAAATTTTTTCCATATTTTAAAACTTTAATTTTGCTTTTCCTTTGCACTTCCCTAAAACTTGTCGATGTGGAGCATCAAAGAGATATTACAGTTTCTGAATCTGGTATTCAGCAATGTACATGGATAGACAATATATATCTGCTCTTACTATTTGGACATTTGCCTTTTGTCATGAATTTATCTTCTCTCAGAACCTTGTGACCCCCAAGTTATTGATTTCATAGAAAGTATAAGTTCAACATACTGTATAAAAAAAATTAAAAGTAACATACAATCTACCATCAGCATAATTTAGGGAGGAAGTAATAAAAGGACAAATAAATAGTTTCAGTGTTAAATTGTCATATAATGGACAAGGAGAAAATAACCCATGTTGTAATATGAGGAAGTGTTGTAAGGGGCATAGTATTTCTCCAAGAAATCAGTAATGTGAACCAGTTACCAAGCTGAATTAAAATTAATTCCTTTATATGTATGCTGTTGTATATTTTAGCACTGCCTTGAAGTATGGCCAGCAAATTCCTGACATTGCCGTAATGATAGTAGATGGCTAGGTGTCAGTATGTATCCAATAGCTGTAGAAAAAATGGTAGTCTTTGATACACACTTGAGCTTTGTAATAGAATTATTGATATTAAAACAGTTTAACCAGACCACTGAGCTGACTATCACTTCTCATAGGGCTGGCCCAAAGGATTAGGATGAAGTACCAGGTCTAGGCCATAGGCCAACCATTGGGACCGAGTAGGTCATGCAGCGTGGTGATGAATAAAAAAACAAAAAATTAATCTTTGATACACACTTAAAATTTGGAATATAAACAAGGAATTATCTTTGATAAACACCTGAACTTAGGAATAAAAATGAGGGATAATCTTTTGACACACACACTTGAACTTTGGAATAGAAACGTTCATAGAAGATGTTAAAAAAATATCTCATGCAACCAGAGCTTTTAAATTATGGAAGCCAGATGTATGTACTACATAAACACCTGAATATCAGAAATATCACACATTGGAACGTATACTAAGACTTAGAGGTTCACACCAACCCATTCTCTGTTCCCAAAAAGATCCTGTTTTCACCATAGAACTGTCTGCATTTTATGTAGTCAAAACACACACACGCATTTCAGTGACCATAGCAGTACTTGAGAATCCTCTTAAAGTATTTTTGTGTCCAATAGATAAAGTTTTCATTCATCATAATACATATATGAATCTACAGATAAATGTTAATATAGGTTGGATTCCTGCTCATGTAGTCTTTAAAGAAAAAGCAAATGCTGGCAAAACAGCAATTCTTGTTAGTGATTATTTAGCATCTCTAAAACCCATCATCTTTGGTAAAGAGCAGAATTTTATAACAGATCAAATATGACACATTGGTCTTCAGTATTCCTTAAACTGAGAAGGATGCCATTTTGAAGTAATTTTATCTCTTCTTTGAGTTGTTCATACTGACTTGTCCTGCGAATATTTTTTTAATAGCCCACATGACCCTAGCCTGTATACACACACTATGTAGATAAACTCAAACAGTTAAACATACTTTATGTAAATGTACAAACTTAGGCCAGCAGCTAGTTTTTTTGTCCATCTTTATCTTTTTTAGTTTATCCATTCATGAATTATTAAAAAACTGCAATTTGAGTAAAATGTAAACTTAGTATAGAAGACAAACTGTTTTGGCCAATCTAATAGTTTAAATAATAGTACTAGTGGTCATTCGTAAACAAGGCTCAGCACTCCACGATGCTAAAGTTCCCTTCTCATTTAAAGTTGCACTCATATCCTTGGCTTAAATTTTTGTTAATATATGTAAATAACCTTTTGAGTAGTCCTGCTAACCAAAGAATGAAAATATAACCTCTGATGTGGGTTTTTCTTCCTGTACATTCTGAAAGCATAGAAATCCATTGTAAAATTCTTCCATTGCTCTTCATTCAAGCTGGTATTGCATAAGAATGCATCAACTGCCCTATTGCTGTATTATCCTCTTGTCAAAAAAGGGATTTTGATGAAGGAAAAATCTATTTCTGGGCGAGGAGTTCATTATTTCTAGGTAAATGATACTACATTACCAGAGAAAAAATAAAAATAGGCGGATGTCAGAATAACTGACTCGCTCACCCTAAATAAAAAGAGGGTGTCGGTATGGTACTGGGGCGAGTGAGACCACTACCACGAACCTCTTGTCATTTAGAATTCTCCTTCATCAAAATCCCCCTCCCTGAGAGAGCTGACACACGGCCGGCGCCAGCAACTACTACTACACACCCTCCCACGCCGACCGCAGCGCCTCTCGTGGCCATCCTTGAAGTTAGGGGCCAATCTTGGTCGCAAGGGTGGGAGAAACACGGGGGGGATTTCACTGGGCGACACTAACCCTTGCCCAGAAATAGATTTTTCCTTCGTCAAAATCCCTTTTCTGAGCTCAGTTCGTGTCGCTTCGTGAAATAGTACCAGAGAATTAGCACAAGATTGGAAGAATAAAAATAAGGTCTCAATAAAACAAAAAGAAAAGAAAATAAATGAATATAATCAAGTTTAAATATTTACAAAGTTATCATAACTAAGGTTTAGCTTAACCTAATGTAACAAATGTTAGTTTAGAACATAAAATTGGACTTAGAAGTACACTTAAACTAACTTATGATAACTTAAACTAGATTGTGTGAGGCTAACTCTCCAGTTCTGAAGTCAATTGAATGAATATCTTATAATACATATGAGTGTGCCTCCCTAGCAAAAGAATAAGGGAGGACAACACCAAATGATTACAGTTAGTAACAATATTTACAAGTGTGGGTGCCCCTAGCATAAAAATAAGGGGCAGACCACTATATGTAGCCTTCTTAGGCAGCTAAGGCTCAAAACACAATTGAACCTGACGGTAAGGTTAGGGGAAATGTTAGTGAGGCAGATAGAAAGGAGATCTGGATCTTCGACTACGACTACTGGGCAGTGTCAGGGGAAACTATGTTTCCCGCTGCCACTGCCGGAAATTTAAGAGATTCCAAGGATTTTAAGTAGTGACGTTTAAAGACTGTCGGCGATTTCCAGCCCGTGTACTTCTTTAATTCATCGAAATTCATATGCTGGAAGTAATTAATAGAGGTGGCCACTGCCCTGATGTCATGGGCTCTAGGGAATGAATCAGGGTTAGCTTGTTTAATAAAATACAGGATTTGTTGTCTAATCCCTTTTATTGAAATAGTGCCACCTTTCTCCCTCATAAAGAGGGGGCTTGAGGATCTAGATGATGTCCTGGACAGATAGGCTCGTAAGGTCGTCACTGGACAAAGAGAAGGGTCTTGTGGAAGAGGAAGGACCTTCCAGGCGGCCCATCTCGTTAAGGGATCGTCATTTTTTGCCAAAAAGCTACGATCTGGAGATAATAGGACTTCTCCTGAGGGGAGAAATTCTATATGTCCAGATGCTCTGGAAAGAGCTGACAGTTCTGATATTCTGGCTCCTGAGGCCAGGCTTAATAAACATAATGTTTTCCTTAACAACATTATATAGTTGCATGAATCGTTGTCAGTATCTGAAGCCAGTTTGAGAACATCATTCAAGAACCATGAAATTGAGCTCGGCCTTTCTGAAGGTCTGAGCCTAGCACAGGCTTTAGGAATAGATGAAAAATAGGAGTCTGTTAAGTCTACCTTAAAACCAAACTGGAAGATTTTCTTTAAAGCTGACTTATTAGTGGTAATAGTGCTAGCTGCTAGACCCTTTTCAAACAGGGATCTGAAGAAGGATATAGCTAGATTAACTGTCATGGTTCGAGCGTTTGTTTCCTTCAGGAAATTTGCCAGTTTCTTAACAGCAGCATGGTACTGGCGTAAAGTTGATTCCCTCTTATCCGATTCTAAGAAAAGGATATTCTGGGGATCAATATTTGCATCTCTCTTAGCCGCAAACTTCATGAAGTCCATAAAGTTAGGGTTTTGAGAGTTCCTGAGGAAGCGAACACAGTCCTCATTTGTACTGACTGGGACAGTTTTGGATTGGGGATCCGTCGAGGTCGGAGACCCAGTTTTAGGAGGAGAGGATACCAATTGCTCTTAAGCCACTCCAGAGCTACTAGGGCTACTTGTCCCTTGAATGTCCTGAGTTTGCTCAGGACTTTCAATAGAAGATTCACTGGAGGGAAGATGTATATCTTCCTCCATTGATTCCAGTCTATGGACATGGCATCTGTGGCGTAAGCCAGAGGGTCCAGGTTGGGGGCCACATAGCAAGGGAGCTTGAGGTTCGCTTGTGATGCGAAAAGATCCACCTGGAAACCTGGGACCCTTTGGCAAATCCACAGGAATGAGCGCCTGTCCAGGGACCACTCCGATTCTAGAGGAACTAATCGAGACAGGGCGTCTGCTATCACGTTCTTTACTCCCGCCAGATGAGTGGAGGATAGATGCCATTTGTACTTGGTTGCTAGAGAGAAAATGGCTATCATGATATGGTTCACATGCCTTGATTTGGATCCTCCCCTGTTGATGCAGTGTACTACTACTGCGCTGTCCAAAACCAGCTTTATATGGGAATTCTTGGCTGGTAGAAGCCTCTTCAAAGTGAGGAATACTGCCATGGCTTCCAATACGTTTATGTGAAGCCGGCGGAACTGAGGTGACCAAGTCTCTTGAACTTTCTTGAATTGGGAGTATCCTCCCCACCCACTTAGAGAGGCGTCCGTATGGATAACCAACGCCGAAGGAGGGAACTGGAGAGGAACTGCTTTGGACAGATTCTTGGAACAACGCCGAAGGAGGGAACTGGAGAGGAACTGCTTTGGACAGATTCTTGGACTCCGCCCAGGGGCGGAGACGTTTGCGAAGAATCGGCAGAATTACTGACAACTTGTCTCGAGATTTGACATTTGCTCTTGAGCGCCAAACTCTATTTATATCTTTCAGCTTTGCTTTCAACAGAACGTCTGTGACTGATGCAAACTGGAGGGAACCTAGGATCCTTTCCTGGTTTCTCCTTGACGTTTGTTTGCATTTGAGGAATTGTCTTATTGACTTGGCTATTTCTTTCCTTTTGACCAATGGAATTGACAGAGTGTGGGAGTTCAGGTCCCACTGAATGCCGAGCCACTGAAAACGAGACTCCGGCGTTAGCCTGGATTTCGTTTTGTTTATTTGGAACCCCAGATGTTCCAGAAACTGAATTACTTTGTTTGTGACTTTGAGGCATTCCTCGACGGTTGTTGCCCAAATGAGCCAATCGTCGAGGTACGCTACTACCATTATCCCTTGTGATCTCAATTGTTGGACCACTGATTCCGCTATTTTCGTGAACACCCTGGGGCTACGTTCAGCCTGAAGGGCATCACTGAAAGAGAATGCCTGGTTTCCCAACCTGAAGCCTAGATATGGGCGGAAGTGTCTCGCGACTGGGATATGATAGTATGCGTCTGTAAGATCAATAGAGGTGGTGACGGCCCCACGGGGAAGTAAGGTCCGCACCTGCGAGATAGTCAGCATTTTGAACTTGAACTTGTCGCAACGAATGAATAAGTTTAGACGGGACAAGTCTAAGATTATTCTTCGTTTTGTTGAGCCTTTCTTTGGGACGCTGAACAAGCGTCCTTGAAACTTTAAATGTTTGACTCTTGATACTACTCCTTTCTGAAGGAGCTCTTGTGCATACTCTGTCAATTCCTTTGTTGGTAGTTGAAGGAATGTTTTGGATGGAGGGGGACCTTTGATCCAACTCCATCCCAGCCCTTTGGACACAATGCTTTGTGCCCAATTGCTGAATCCCCACCAATGTCAGAAGAGAAACAGCCTCCCTCCTACCTGAGGGTTCTCACTGGGTCTGTGCAGGACATGCTCTGCGCCCTCCACGGAAGTGTCTCCCTCTGTTGGGTGTCCTTCTGCCACCCCTCTGACGAAATGCACCCCTAGCCCTGCTTCCCCTTTCAAACCTGTTGATGGCTTGGAATGTCTGCCCTTCAAAAACAGGATTGAAGGCTGGGGAAACAGCGTAGGAGGTCGAGGGCTGGTTCTGGGATGTCAACCTGAGGATGGGCTGACTCTGGTTCTTTGAAGTCGACGGTTGCACGGATTGTGAAACAGGGACTGCTTGAACGAACTGTTGATGCTGTGGAGCCTGGAAGGTTGAAAACTTAGGTTTCTTCAATTTCTTCGAACCAGAGGGGGTACTTTCTGGCTTCCTCTTGCCAGTAAGTCCCCAGCAGACCCTAAGGCTCTGGTTGAGCCTGGTCGCTTCGTGATGGACCTCGTTTACCGCAGACTCAGGAAAGAGGTCAGCTCCCCAGATAGAGGACGTGAGCAATTTGTTAGGCTCATGCCTTATGGTGGCTTCCTGCAGGACATGTTTCCTGCAGTTTCGCCTTGCTACCATGAAGTTGTATAAATCAGACTGCACGGTCTGCGTCTGAGCCTTTGCCAGAAGCTTGAACAGAGGCTCCGTACCATATGTCATGGCGGCAACCTCTGTCATCACTAAGGCATTAAGGGTCCTCCCTAACCTGACCCTTGCGTCGAACTCCGCTTGGATCAGGTTGTCCGGTAGTCTTGGGAGTCTCTCCCCGAACTGCTCAATAGCACAGTCCGGGTTGAATTTCCCGACTGTGAAAGAAGCTGGAAGGTCAGCCCAGAGATCCTCAGAAGCTGGGAAGAGCAGGGACGTTGGGTCCGACTCCCTCAGCTGAGGAAGAGGCTCGTCTTTCATGGCGGCCTGGATTGTCACATCTGTAATTTTTGTGGTGAAGGGGAGTGGTGCCTCCTCTTCCGCCACAAAGATTGTGAATGGGCTTTTGAATGCCTGAAGTTTGGTGTTGGTACAGTCCCATTCTTCAAGGCACCTTACCCATTCCCTCTGGGCTTGCTCCCTACTGTATATTACAGTTTCTTTCGGGACCTTGTCTTCTCTATTTAGAGCTGCCTCTGTCAACCTAGCATACCCCATAAAGGGTGGTTGAAGATTGGCGGGGTGGAACTCGAAGTCTTCGATGCGACGAGTTCCACAGTCTGGAATCGAGATCATTCCATGCTTGAAGGGTGCGAATGCTGCTACCCTCCAAGGATTGCTCATGGTGAATGGGGGAAGAGTCGTAATCCGGCATTGAGGTTACTCTGGCGCCTGCCAGAGGAAGAAATGCTGGGGGATGCTCCCTGAGTCCCGCCAGCAAGTTTTCTTGGTTCGTCAGCCGATCCGAGATATTCTGGATCGACTGACCAGATTGTGCAAACGAGGTGGAGATTTGGCCAAGCATCTGATCAAGCCTGTCATTCATCATGGCCCCCACCATGTTCCCCACCTGTTGCATCACCCCTGCTGTAAACGAATCAGGATCGAAGGGGCCAGAGGTACTGGTCGAAGCAGGGGTCTTCGGACGAGTTCCGGTGGACGTTGAAGGTACCGGCTCGGAGGGAGCGCTGGCCTTCTCTTTAGAGGACTTGCCCCTAGATCCTTTCGAATGCGAAGACGAGGATGACTTCGCTTTCTCTGCTCCGGGATGGTGAGCCGGAGACTTATGAGTGGTTGAGGCTGAAGTCTTCTAGAAGACGACCTCTCAAGGGTTTTTTGCTCACGTTGCCCTTTCACCTTAGGGACAACTGAGGCGGAAGACGTCCTGGCCAAAACTTCTGATTCAGTAAAGCCTTGGAAGGAAGTAGAAGAAGGAACAGGAGATGAAGATCCAGATGCGCCCAAGGGAAGCCCTTGAGCGCCCAATAAACCTACCTCAACCAACAACACACCTTCCCCTACCGTCATTGGTTCCACATTAATGTCCAGGGTGGCAACGTCTTCGGTAATCCCCAGGGCTCCGCCAAGGCCTGCGCCACTTGCTGTTGGATGGCAGCGATACACGGAGCTGCCGCTACAGGGTCGACGTAACCAGTCGACTTGCCGCCTGGGAAGATGCGGACAGCCATACTCTTGTCCAAAATGTACGGCTGTCCTTTGGGCGCGTTCTTTCCAAAACCTCCTACCCAGGCTTTCAGGGTAGCCGACGCGGCGTCCTTCACGGCGGTAGCCTGAAATAAAGGGTCATTGTAGTCCTTCCAACGAAGCCCCGAAGATATATTATTAACACTTATGACTACAAGTCATATTTATACACTTATACAGACTTATCTGACAGTATATACCAAGAACAGAGACAATACCTATGCCGGTATATACTTACTCTGGTAGAAAACTGATCCACTAACTCATAGCAAATGGAGCAGGCTTCATGGTGCCACACAATTAAGTCGTTGTGGTGGACAGCGCAGGGAGCGTGGGTCTTGCAGACCTCATGACCGCAAGGGTCCTGCAGGACGGCGTTGCATCCTGCCTCCTGACAGTTGGTAGCCTGTAAGTGAACAGATACATAAGTATCGGCAGTTACTAACAGGGCTAACCCATTAAGAGATATGAAGCTCCGCTGCATGCCGGAGTGAAATAATTTTTGGGCATAATCCTCTCCTGTACTCCGTGTGAGAGAGTCCATAGGACTCGGTAAACTAGCTTGAAAACTCCGGTACACCGGAGCAAAGATTTCCGCCAAACCAGATACCTGCTCATACACATAAAGTACACCGAGGTGAGGGTACAACACAGCGGAGAACGTGAGAAGATTACCCATTAAATTAAACAAAATAAAAGTAAAACAAAAACAAAACAACAATGTAGGCAGAGCATAGCTCCGCCGTAGAACCTTTCCGCCCATCCACGGAGCACACGGATGGTGAGCGGGTGCTCCGCCAGCAAGGCGAAAGAGACAACAACAAACATAAATAGGGGAAGCATGTAAGGCTTACTCCGTTACCCCCCCCCAAAGAGCTGGCGGAGCCGGCCATATGGGGAGGGAAGAGGAGAGCCAACCAGAGAGCGCCGGAGAGGACCCAATGCGAGCTGGCGGGGTGGCCAACCCGACCTGAACACACAAGGTACCCCCCATAACTCACAGAAAACGTGTACGGTCCAACACAGGACCCCCTAAGTCCAGGACTCCCGTATCCCCCCCAGGAAGGGAGGAAGAGGGGAGGGGTGCTCGGGTGGTTGCCATAGCGACCGTGAGCGAGCGAGGACTGTCCCTCCCTCCACGTGGGAGGAGGGAGAGGGGGGGGGCCTGAGAGAAGGACCAAGGTGATCAGCTGGCTCGACACGAGCGCAGGTGGACCACGAGGCAATCGAGACAAATAAAACATAGCCTAGGCTAACTGATCGCCCACAACATGCAACCCATAATGAATACATCGTAATAAATGAAAGGAAGGAAATCACGAGTGGGAGAAAACGAGGGACGTCCAGGAGAAGTAGGCTAGGCTCCCCGAAAGGAGACGAGCTAACAACTTGGGAGCTGGCCTCTGCCGATACGTAAACGGAGGGCGACGGCCAGGATGGCTGGACTAAAGAGCAATATAGCAATAAAATAGTAATAATAAAATACCCACATGCCTAAAAACCTAGACAAAGGGACATGCATGCATGAACACTGAGCTAAGGTATAGGCAAAGGATTTCCGAATAGTACAATGTAAAGTAATAGAAATAAAGTAGCAACTTCCAAGTACCACGTGTAAAATATGGCATGATAAAGGTATATACACAACAAGGAATAGCTACTACAGTATAGAAGACCGAAGGAGCAAACCAAAACACGAGGCAAGCTGGCATGGCGCGCCTGGCACCAGACCAGGATGACCATTAATGAACCTAAAAAATGGTTAAAATGGGTCCTGGTTAGCTAAAACTAGTGTATAACCTTTCGGGGTACTTAACTTAGCTGCAGCGATAGCTTGGAGTTCCATCGTAGCAAGAATACACAAAACACAGAGCAATGGAAGATGCGTGCGTTCGGAAGTTCGCTAACGAAAAGGATGGCCACGAGAGGCGCTGCGGTCAGCGTGGGAGGGTGTGTAGTAGTAGTTGCTGGCGCCGGCCGTGTGTCAGCTCTCTCAGGGAGGGGGATTTTGATGAAGGAGAATTCTAAATGACAAGAGGTTCGTGGTAGTGGTCTCACTCGCCCCAGTACCATACCGACACTCTCTTTTTATTTAGGGTGAGCGAGTCAGTTATTCTGACATCCCCCTATTTTTATTTTTTCTCTGGTAATGTTAGTATCATTTACCTAGAAATAATGAACTTAAGGGATTATTTCACGAAGCGACACAAACTGAGCCCAGAAAATAGGAAATTGCTTCCCATATACTAATTGAATGGTGTTTTTAAGTCCTGTAATTTCAAGATGTAGTACAACTAAAGAATTTTTGTGGATGAGAAAAGAGTTTTCATTGAGAAGGAGTAATTAAACATTTTACAGTTCCAGATATGTTTTGTTATAAAAATTTCATAGCATAGGTGCACCTGAAGAATACTTTTTGTGCTAGTAATGTTATTTAATGTTACTGTATGTTTTCCTCTAGTTTATGAAGAAAAATTACATAACAAAAGTGCAGATGACTTGTTTTAAATACAGGCAGTCCCCGGGTTACGACGGGGGTTCCGTTCTTGAGACGCGTCGTAAGCCGAAAATCGTTGTAAGCCGGAACATTGTCAAAAATCCTATGAAAACCTTAATTTGATTATTTTGCATTTTTGGTGTCATATTTCATCTGCCAGATGAGCGTTGTAGGCATCGTAACCCTGGAACATGCGTCGTAACCCTGGAAATAATGTCTGATGAATATAATTGAAAAACGCCGTAAGCCGAGACCGTCGTAACCCGGGGACTGCCTGTATGCTTATTAAGAATGCATTGCTGCTACCATTTTTTAAAGAATATTTTAAATGTTACTTTAAGCATAATTAAGTTGACATTTAAATTGAATGCCTTGTTTTTGGAGATGTTTAACAACTGAAGGTATATGTAGAATAATGATCAGGATATTTTTATGAGGCTTCTTTCTTCGATGTGTTTAGCTATTCTCAGTAATGACCCCCACCTGTCTTCAGATATGTCAGTAAATCTCTCAAGAAGTGTAAAGAAAATGCAAATGGTTTGAAAGTGAAGGTATAATGTGATTTTGTTCTGTTACTCATTTATCCATCCACTGATAATTCCACCAGGGTGAGGAGGCTGAAGGAAGCACTCAACTAGCATTAGGCAGTGGTACATCTGGTGATGCGCTATCTGTTGCATCCAGTCATTCTGCACATTCAAATGATAACTACTTAAAGGTTAATATTGCAGTGATGTATTGTAAATGTGTTTTTTCTTGATATTTTTATTGTTTCCTGTAATTTTCATTTGGTTGCATTTTACTCTGCTTCAGCCAGTTTTAATTGAAACTGAAATTACAGACAAAATTTTAAGATTTTAAAGGTAGAAGAAAAAAAGGAGAATTTAAGCTTTTAATGACATTATTTGTTAATATAACAGTTTTATGTTCAGTATTCCCACATGAATCCACAAAAATTAAGTTTATATTCAAACAGAACCTAAACTTGAGAATACAAACATAACAAAGAGATAAATTCAGTGGATGACTTGTAAAGCAGGACAGCTAAACAAAAACAAAAAGTCTGTATAAAAGAAATATAAAATAGGAGAAAATATTTTATTATTGCTTTATTAAGGTCATTATTAAATACTGTACTTCAAAGAGGAGACCAACTTAAGACTTTGTGATGCCAAAGAGAGGAATTTCCCTCAAGTTGGCTATGCCCCACTTTTCTCATGTCCCAAAGCAATTATTTGCTTTTGCCCTGTCTAAGAAAACTGTTTTTGTGTATTGCATTTTACAGCATTTAATTAATCTTTTGCTGTTTTTGCTGATATATTTTCACTCCTATTTCTCTCATCTTGAACCACATACATAATTATTTAATCAAGGCAATAGCTGCCTGACACTTAGTGTGTCTTAGTGATGCTTTTTCAGACCTAACTAGTTACATGAAGGTAGTGTAGAGAATAAAGTACGTTTTGATTTGTTCAGATTGGCTTTAGTGCTGCTTTTGATTTGATTAACATTAAGACTTGCACTGTAAGTAATTTTTTTAACTTATAGTAGTGGGAAGTCATTTGCTTGTTTCAAGTCACAGAATTTCAAGTGATGACAAGGGAGTTGTTAAAAAGTGCCTTTGACAATGATTAATCTTATCTAGAATTCTGCAGAATAGTACATTGAAACTTGTTTTTAGCTCTTAAAAGTAACATGATTGTTAGTCTAGAAAATGAGATGATGGTGGTATCTTATGAAGATATCTGAGTGCTTGTTATAATTGTAGGCTCCCCTGAAATGAGAAATAAAGTAGTATTTGCCAGCTTTAACCGAGTTCTAGCACGTACATGGATATTGCGTAGTCAGTATTGTTAAGACCTTGGTTTGTTAGCAATGAAAAATACAAATTGATTGAAAGATTTGTCATTTTAAGTACCTACCTACCTGTTCTTGTACAATGCTCCCACTCTATGACTTTTTGTATAATAACAGCTATTCCAAATGATTCTTAATATTTGACAGTAGTACTTGGTGTTCCCTTTGACTCCATGATGTCTATTTTTTATAGCAGTGAAAATATATTTGTACCATGTTTTTCATTACAAACCTTTTAATCATATGATGCTTTTTTACATAGAAGAAATCCTAGTCACACCAGCTTGTTTTGGTCAAAACTGGAGAGGTCCTTAGGAGCCATGCCCAGACTCTCCAACATTGTATAGTATGTCCATCCAGAGCCGACAGCTTCTCCATGCTCCTCTCCCAGTTTTGCCAGTTCTGAAGGTTTATACCACTGACCCATCTTTTTCTCTTAATCATTTTCAGTATTCTTTATCTCTGTGCTTTGTTCCCAATCCCAGGTGAATAGGGAGGGTTGGAGTCTGGAAGAGCATCTGTCTGTAGAACACCTGCCAAAAGAAATTATGAAAGCCATTCATTGAGTGTTAGAAAGTTGAAAAATGCTCATCAAAAATGGCTGCCCCAATTAGGGATTAAACTAAGAAGAACTTACTGTTGTGATGTGCACTTGATTTCCTTGTTCATAATTGATGATGTGCTCATCCCCCTACAAGTTTGCTGTGAGTATCTTGTGGTTTGCAGTTATTTGTGTTTTCATTCTAGGATATATGGATTTTCATGCAAGCATACATATGTATAATGATACTAGGAAGCTTATTTGTAAATCTTCCTTTTTCATGAAATGAGTGGCATTGAAGCTTTTGCTTCTAATGTTTTGTATGACCAATTTTGGAATTTTTTTTTCCTTGTAGTGAATATCTACAGCTGCCTGGGATCCTTATCTTTGTGATAAGATTGTTCAAAATGATGGTTTCCTTGTCTCCAGTAGTGTTTTCTTTTTAATTTCAAATATCATTGGAAGATACGTACAATTTTTTAATGGTTCCTTAAGGTCTGTTTGTTTCAAATGGGAACTTTTACCATCACAGTTTGTGTGCTTCATAGAAGCAATTAGGAATTCACTTTACAGGGTATCAGTGTGTACCATTAGTCAAGAGTCATCATTATTAACCTGTACGATGTACAATACCAGAGGTATTTTAGTTAATTTTATTGTAAAACTGAAATTTTATTCTTGAGAATAGTATTGAGGCCGATTCTAGCACGTTTAATAGAGTTTGAAAGGCTTAAAAGCACCATGTGCTTTGGTCTTTTCTTGAAAAAAAAAATTTTTCTGGATAAGGATACAGTACAGTAGTACCTCGAGATACGAAATTAATCCATTCCGAGGCGCCCTTCGTATCATGAGGTTTTCGTATCTTGGGCCACATTTTACATGTAAAATGGCTAATTCGTTCCAAGCCCTCCAAAAACACCCCAGTAAATTTCATAATAAAGGTAAATTTTCTATAAACAATGAAATACTACAACAATTTGGACCATTCAATACGTAACTTAATAATAAAAATGCAAAACCTGTAAATAAAGTGTATATTAGTATAAAAGAAATATTATTACTGTAACGTAAAATGTGGAAGCTTACCTTTCGAGTGAGGCTATCTCCGAAAGTAGTGGCAGAGGAGGAGGAGGACAAACGGCAGATACGTACACTTAACTTTACGAATCACATAAAAAAATGTCAGAAAAACAAATTAAACTTTACAAAACACATTAACAAAACTGTAACACTTAACTTTAAAAAAACTTAAAATAAAATTTATTTTGTCTTTTTTTATTTTTACATTTCTTTTTACTTTTTTATACTTTACGTAATTTCAGTTTCTTCACCACCGAATGGATACCAGTACGTTTACGGAATTTTTCGAACCACCCGTGAGAAGCCTTGAACTCTGGGGTTACCGTTGATGTCCCCTCTCCGCTGTCGTCTTCGGCTTGGGCAATCAAATCGCCGAAAATAGCGCTGGCCTTCTGGCAAATTGCCGTCTCGGTTATCATATCGCCATCGATTTCTTTGTCCTCGATCCATACAAGAAGCAGCCTTCCCATTTCATTATGCACATGGCTCCTCTTGTTGGACAAAATAGTCACGCCCTTGGAAGGTGTAGCTGCTTTGATGGCTTCCTTCTGCTTAAGGATGGTGCCTATCATCGACGGATTTCAGCCGTATTCCTTAGTGATTACACTCCGCAAGCCAGCTTCATACTTTTTTTATTATCTCCATCTTTGTCTCCATAGAAAGCATTCTCTTCTTTCTGTGAACTTCAGCAACTTTCTTGGGACCCATGACGATACGTATGTACTGTACGTAATTAAGTTACGTATGTAGTATGTATACTTATTAGGTTCTCACAACACGATAAAGTAGCACAACGAAATCACTAACGAATTTACGATACTAAACAAAATCATTGGACCGAACGAATGCCGCATGCGTACGATAAAGCTTTGGGTGCGAAGTGGCCGAGCGAAGGCACGCCACCATGTAAGATGCATGATGGGAGGGATGCTGTCCAATAGGAGAGAAGGATCTCATGGCTTGGCTAGCATCAGGAACCAATGGGAGAGCAGGAGGATGGTGGCGAGTCTACTAGAACTAAGATGGCGGCACGCGGCGCGAGTTTCAAAATTGTTATCGGGCGAATCTCGGACTTTCAGAAACCGTTCGTTTCTTGAAAACTTTTCGTATGTAGAGCAGTAAAATTTTTCGTGTCAGCTTTTGTATCTCGAGGTACCACTGTATTCTGTTCTGTGGTAGCAGCATGCTTGACAAGTTTGTGATAATTTTGATTGGCTATGTACCATTAATATGAAGGGATTGGTTTTTTTACTTATACAGTGGTCCCCCCGTATTCGCGGGGGATGCGTACCAGACCCCCCCGTGAATAGTTAGAACCCGCGAATGTTTGGAACCCCTATGAAAATGCTAAAAACAGCCTATTTTGTTAGTTAAAACTGAAGAAAACCCACTAAAAATTTTCATACTTGGTTTTTTTAATAGTTTTATCACAAAAAGTGCATTTTATGATGAAATTCATCAAAAAAACCAGGAATTTGTGGATATTTCTCATAGAAAAATACAGCGAATGCATGAATTTTCCGTGAATAATGCAGGGAAACGTCCCCCAGAGAAATCCGCGAATGTGTGAGTCCGCGAATCTGGAGAACGCGAATACGGGGGGTCCACTGTACAGTTTTTTGTTTACTGACATCATCCTGAGTTTTGTTGTCTTCCCTGATGTTGCTTGTGATTTTATTTTGTTCACTGTTTTGAAGTATTACTGGTAATTACGTGCAAACCTTCACTTAAGTGTTTCAGATATACATTTAAACATTGCTAGTATAGCTGCTGATGTCATTTATCTTGTTAGAAAAAAGTATGTTGAATATTTCAGAAAAAGTTTTAAGTGGGCTTAATATGAGCAGATATTGACACTTTTTCTTTTATCTTATCACCCATCATTTCATCAGGAATTCCCTAAGGTTGATTAGAAAACTGGAAGACTTCTGTTGCCATGAATTAAGTGTTTGTCCTACAAGTGCTGCTAAAGAACTACAAATCTCATACCTCCTGCTACTTCTGAATCTACTTTGCACACTTGTACTCAGCTTCTTCTGTCATAATTATGTTGCTATCAAACAAGGATGTTTTATACTGTTGCTTTGATTTTTCATCTAGACCCTTCCTTAAATCTTATAAGTAAGGGATTTTGACGTAAGGAAAAATCTATTTCTGGGCGATTGGCTCGTGTCGCCAGCGAAATATCCTTTAATCTATTATTTCTAGGGTAAATGTACTAACACATACCAGAGAATAAATAAATAAAGAAAAAGGTCAGTATAACTGACTCGCTCACCCTCCCAGAGGGTGTCGGTATGAACACTATGGCGAGTGAGACCACTACCACGAGCCAAATGCCAATAGAATTCTCCCACTACAAAATCCCCCAAGAGGAGAGCCGACCCACAGAGTGGGCAGCACCAACTACTACTACCCATCCCACCCAGGCTGCCGACTGCTGCGCCTCTGGTGGCCATCCTGAAGTTAGCAGACAATCTTGGCGATGGGACGGGTAGGGCGGGATTTCGCTGGCGACACGAGCCAATCGCCCAGAAATAGATTTTTCCTTACGTCAAAATCCCTTTTCTGGGCTCAGCTCGTGTCGCTGCGCGAAATCGTACCAGAGAAATAGCACAAGATTGTAAAGAATTGAACAAATACAAAGAGGTCTCAAAAATAAAAGATAAAATAAAATAAACGAAATATAAATTGCTAATAAAAGGATACATATACACAGTGATACAAAAATAGAAATATTGCTTAAATTACACTTAATTCTAAAAATATTTCTTAACTTAAGGTAATATACATATATACAGGAGAAATATGTCATATATGTACAAAAATGGTATCTGTGTAAAGCTATGTATCAAAACATACTAAAGCAATTAATATAAAGTTGAATAAAACAAACTCAATAAAGGGATTTTGACGAAGGAAAAATCTATTTCTGGGTGATTGGCTCGTGTCGCCCTATGAAAGGATCCCTAATATCATTCTTTCTAGGTAAAATTAACCTAAAATTACCAGAGAAAAACAAAATTAAGAAAATGTCAGTAAAACTGACTCGCTCACTCTTAAAAAGAAGTGTCGGTATGATAATAGGGGCGAGTGTGGAACACTACCACGAGACAATCACCAATTAGAACTTCCAATCAGAATCCCCCCAAGAGAGAGCTGATACCAACGGGCGATGCAGCCGCTACTACTACTACTAGAGGACGCCACGGACAGCAGCGCCCCTAGCGGACATCCTTAATCTAAAAACATCTAAAAACATCTTGTCCTGCAAGGGGGGGAACAAGCCATAAAGGGGGGGTTTCATAGGGCGACACGAGCCAATACCCCAGAAATAGATTTTTCCTTCGTCAAAATCCCTTTTCTGGCTCAGCTCGTGTCGGCCTATGAAAGAGTACCAGAGAAACAGACAAGATGGGAAAAATGGGACAATGAAAAAACAGTGTAAAATGATGGATATAATATAAGTAAATCAATTACAGCATACAAACTAAGCACTTAAAACTACTTATACTAAACAGTAAAACAATAGAACGTTAGTAATCTTTAAAGTACTTAAATGGTAATTACAGTAAATTACATTGATGCATGTAATATAAAAAACAAACAAAAAAGGGATTTACTTAACATATTTACAAAATATACAAACTCATTGTGTCCTACCCTAGCATAAAAATAAGGGTAGGTACACTGAAGTCCATCATTAATACAAGTATGACAAAATATATACAAACACATTGTGTCCTACCCTAGCATAAAAATAAGGTAGGTACACTGTGTCCTACCCTAGCATAAAATAAGGGTAGGTACATCTGGAAGTACATTATCAGTACAAGTGTGGATGTCCCTAGCCAAAAAATAAGGGACAATCCACTATATGATTCAACGGCTAAGGCTATGATATTCGAGTAGCCTGGCGAATAGGTGAGGCATGTTGGATGATGTAGGTAGAAAGGAGACCTGGATCTATACTACAACTACTATACAGTATCAGGGGAAACAATGTTTCCCGCTGCTACTGCTGAAAACTTTAAAGATTCCAAGGACTTTAAATAATGCCGTTTAAAGACTGTCGGGGATTTCCATCCAGTATACTTTTTTCTAAGATCCTCAAAGTTCATATGTTGAAAATATTAATTGAGGTGGCTACTCCCCTGATATCATGTGCTTTTGGGAATGACTCAGGGTTGGCTTGTTTAATGAAGTAAAGGATTTGTTGTCTAATACCTTTTACTGACAAAGTACCACCTTTTTCTCTCATGAAGAGAGCACCTGAGGATCTTGAAGAAGTACGAGATAGAAAGGCTCTAAGAGTTGATACTGGGCAGAGAGAAGGATCCTGTGGAAGTGGGATAACCTTCCAATGAGCCCACCTTGCAAGAGGGATCTTCATTTTTGGCTAAAAAGCTACGATCCGGAGCAAGTAGAACTTCTCCTGATGGGAGGAATTCCACATGACCCGCATCCCTGGATAGAGCCGACAGTTCTGAAATTCTAGCTCCTGAGGCTAGGCTTAATAAGAATAATGTCTTCCTCAGGAGCATTATGAATGTACAAGATGAGTTGTCAGTATCTGAAGCTATAGTTTTTGAGGACATCATTTAAGAACCATGAACAAACTGTAGTAGGCCCTCGAGAAGGTCTCAAGTCTAGCACAGGCTTTGGGGATAGATGTGAAATAAGATTCAGTCAGATCTATCTGAAAACCTACTTGAAAGATTTTCTTCAAAGCTGATTTATGAGTGGTAATAGTGCTAGCTGCTAAACCTTTTTCAAACAAGGATCTGAAAAAGGATATAGCCAGATTAACTGTCATGGTTGTGGTGTTCGATTCTCTCAAGAAAGATGCTAATTTTTTAACAGCTGAGTCATATTGTCTGATGGTTGACTCTCTCTTATCTGATTCTAGGAAGAGAATATTCTGTGGATCAATATCAGCATCTTTATTAGCCGCAAACTCATGAAGTCCATAAAGTTAGGGTCTGGAGAATTCCTGAGGAAGCGAACACAGTCCTCATTTGTAACTGCATTGTGATAGCTTGGGCATTGGGGAATCCTTCCGTGAGGTCAGAGCACCCAATTCCAGAAGAAGAGGATACCAGTTGCTCTTGGGCCAGTCCGGTGCAATCAGAGCTACTATCCCTTTGAAAGACCTTAGTTTGCTTAGGACTTTCAAGAGAAGATTCACTGGAGGAGGAAAAACATAAATCCTCCTCCACTGATTCCAGTCCAATGGACAGGGCGTCCGTGGCAATAAAGCAGAGGGTCCAGGTTGGGGGCCACATAGCAAGGGAGCTTGTGGTTCGCTTGTGAGGCGAAGAGATCCACTTGGAGACCTGGGACTCTCAGGCTTACCCACTGGAATGACCCGTCGTCTAGAGACCACTCTGATTCCAGAGGAACTGACCGGGACAGGGCGTCTGCTATCACATTCCTTACTCCTGCCAGGTGAGTGGCAGACAGATGCCATTTGTGTTTGTTTTGCTAATGCAAAAATGGCTATCATGACATGATTCACATGCTTGGATTTGGACCCTCCTCTGTTGATGCAATGAACTACCACTGCACTGTAAACCAAAAACTAGCCTTAGATGAGACTTCTTCGGGGAAGCAGTCTCTTCAGAGTAAGAAATACTGCCATTGCTTCCAACACGTTTATGTGGAGCTGGCGAAATTGAACTGACCAAGTCCCCTGAACCTGTTTGAATTGAGAGTATCCCCCCACCCGGACAGGGAAGCATCCGCGTGAATGGTTAACACTGGAAGGGGATATTGAAGGGTACTTTCTTGGCTAAGTTCTTTACTTTTGACCAAGGCCGTAGTTGATTGCGGAGGATCTGTGGAATTACTGACAACTTGTCTCGTATTTGGAGTTTGCTCTTGACCGCCAAATTCGATTTATATCTTTCAGCCTTGCCTTCAGAAGGATATCTGTTACCGAAGACAAACTGAAGGGATCCTAGGATTCTCTCCTGGTTTCTCCTTGACGTTTCTTTGTTGCATTTTAGAAATTGCCTGACAGATTTTGCTATTTCCTTCCGTTTGGCCACTGGAATTGACAGATTGTGGAAGACAAATCCCATTGGATTCCTAGCCACTGAAAACGAGATTCCGGAGTAAGTCTGGATTTCGTTTTGTTTATCTGGAACCCAGATGTTTCCAGAAAGTGAACTACCTTTTTGGTGGCTTTGAGACATTCCTCGACTGTTGGTGCCCAAAGAATCAACCAATCGTCGAGGTATGCTGCTACCATGATTCCCTGAGCTCTCAATTGTTGTACAACCACTTCTGCTATTTTTGTGAATACCCTGGGGGCTACATTCAGACCGAAGGGCATCACTTTGAATGAGAATGTTTGATTTCCTAGCCTGAATCCTAGGAATGGCGGAAGTGCCTGGCTATAGGGATATGATAGTATGCGTCTGTAAGATCGATGGAGCATGTGACGGCTCCACGCGGAAGTAAGGTCCTTACTTGCGAGAGGGTAAGCATTTTGAACATTGTCGCAACGAATGAAAGAGTTTAGCTTTGACAAGTCTAAGATTACCCTTCTTTTTGTTGTTTAGCCTTTCTTTGGCACGCTGAATAAGCGACCTTGAAATTTTAGATGCTTGACTCTCGCAATAGCTCCTTTCTGAAGGAGTTCTTTCCGCGTATCTGTCAATTCCTCTGACGGTATCTGGTTGGAATGATTGATTGGAGGAGGATCTTTGATCCAACTCCAGCCCAATCCTTTGGACACTATGCTCTGTGCCCAATTGCTGAATCCCCACCTGTGGCGGAAGAGGAAACACGCCTCCCTCCTACCTGGGGAGCCTCATTGTTGATGGGCGGGTTTGGCCACCACGCCCTCCTCTGAACTGCCTGCTCCTTGTCGCCCTTCCTGCGCCACGCTGACGAAAGTAACCTCTCGCCCTACCTCTCGGCTGTTTGTAGCCTTGAGCCTCATATGAAGGGTTGAAGGCCGGCGAGATAGCGTAGGAGGTGGATGGCTGAGATTGAGGGGACAACAGGAGGATAGGCTGGTTCTGCTTCGAACTAGCAGGTTGTCCTTGTTGGGTAACTGGGACCGCCTGCACAATTGCTGCTGTTTGCTGGTGTTTCTGATACGGCTGGAACCTCTTACAGCCTTCTTCGGTTTCAAATTACCAGCAGTGGGAACGGAATCTTGTTTCCTCTTCGAGGAAATACCCCACCTAGCTCTAAGGCTCTGGTTTGAGCCTAGCAGCCTTCGTTGGTGTACTTTCGTTGACAGCGGACTCTGGGAAAGGGAGATCCGCTCCCCACATGCTAGAGGCCAAGAGTCTATTCGGCTCATGCCTAATAGTACATTCTTGTAGAACATGCTTTCGGCAGTTCCTCCTAGCCTGGAAGAAGTCAAAAGCGTCCGTTTAGTACCGTCTGGAAACTGAGATTTCGCCAAAATCTTGAACAGCGGTTCCGCCTAGCATAAGAGGGCAGGGCAGCCATTTCCGTAATTATAAGGGAATTGAGGGACCTGCCAAACCTGGTTCGCGCATCAAACTCCGCCTGGATTAGGGAATCCGCGGAGTCTTGGTAGCTTCTCGCCGAACTGGTCCATGGCGCAGTCCGGTTTGAGCTTACCCAGCCGTGGCAATGTAGCTGGCAAGTTCTCCCACAATTCTCCGAAAGCTGGGAAGAGCGGAGAAGTAGACTCCGCCTCCCTCAACTGTGGGATGGGGCTCATCCTTGAGGACTGCCTGAAGGACTTCTCCACTAATTCGTGGCGAACGGAAGAGAAACATCCTCTTCCGTCGCGAAAATGTGAAGGGACTCTTGTAGCCTGGAGTTTAGTATTCGTACACTCCCAGTCCTCAAGGCAGTGAACCCATTCCGCTGAGCATGATCTCTACTGTATAGTACCGACTCTCTAGAGATCTTGTCTTCCCTAGTGAGAGCCGTTACGGTCAGCCCTAGTATAACCCATGAAAGGCTGCGTCAGACCTGGAGGGTAAAACTCGAAGTCCTCAATCCTTCGAGTCCCACACTCCGGGATAGAGTATCATCCCATCCTTGAAAGGAGCGTAGGCAGCTACTCTCCATGGGTTCTCCATGGAGAAAGCTGGCAGAGATTCGTATGGCGGGAGTTGGAGAATCCCAGTCTTGGCGCTGAACTGAAGAGGAACCTGAGATAGCCCAGCTACTCGGTCCTCATTTTCTCTAACCCTGTTAGAGAGGTCTTGGATCGATTGGCCTGATTGAGACAGAGTGCTCGACAACTGTGCGAACATCTGCTCGAATCTCGTCCCCAGGGCGGAGACTTGCGAGCCAACCAGCTGCCACCTGTTGCATCACCACTGCTGAGAAAGCAGAGGGATCAAAGGTGCTAGGCCCTGCTCCTCCTACCGGCGTAGCCGGAGTGGAAGCGGTGGAGGCGGGAGAAGGCACTGGCTCGGCGGGAGCGCGAGCCTTCTCCTTAGAAGCCTTGCTTCTGGAGCTCTTCGAGTGAGAAGAGCTCGGCTTCGCTTTCACCGCATCGGTGTAGGAAGTCCGACGACTTCCTAGCCGAAGAAGACGAAGACGACTTCCTCGAAGTTGTCTTGGCCAGAGTCTTCGGTTCTCTCTGTCCCTTCACCTTTGGGGTACAGAGAGAGAGAGCGGGAGAGCGGGTATGGGACCTCAGATCCCACAAAGCCTTGGAATGAAGCACTGGAAGAAGGGACAGGAGAAGATCCAGGAGCACCCAAGGAAAGACCTTGGGCGCCCGACACACCTACCTCAACCACAAATCATCCATCCTACCGCCATAGGCTCGATGTTAAGGTCCAGGCAGCGACGTCCGGGACCGACTCCTGGGAGGCTACGACCCCAAAGGATTGCTGGAGGTCTTGCTGGATGGAGGCTATCAGAGGGGCAGCGGACAAGGGGTCAACGTAACCGGTCGACTTGCCCGCCGGGAAGATCTGGACGGCCAGCTTCTTATCCAGAATGTAGGGCTGGCCTTTGGCGGCGTTCTTCCCGAAGCCGCCCACCACGCTTTCAGGGTGGCGAGGGCGACTTCCCTCACACCAGTAGCCTGAAAGAAAATCGAGATTAGCTTCCAGTGGCGGAACGGGGTTAACAAACTTATGACTAAGGGTTGTTAGTAAAATGATAAGGAAGCCTATAACGGACTTACCCCATCTCCCAGCTGACCAACCAGGTCGTAGCAAATGGCGCAGGCTTCTGGGTGCCAGACGATCATCTCACTGTATGACGTGGCACAGGGGGCCATGAGACCTGCACTCATCGTGTCCGCAGGGTCGTACAACGTCGCGTTGCACGCTGGGACCTGACAGTTGGTAGCCTGTAAGTGGAAAGATACATGAGTACCAGGTAAACACTTACAGTCTACAGATGCTCCGCTGGTGCCGGAGCGATAAAGTTAGATTAAACCAGAACCCCGCCAAAATACGTGTGGTAACTAGGTTGGTTGTGCTCTAGGCTATAGCTCCGCTGATGGCGGGGACACAAAAGGAAACCAACCAGGAGTGGTGGTAAATGGAAACCACGACGGAAAATGGCGGGGATGGTAGATATATACATATTACACAATTCATTGTAAAATTAGTGGGTATATCCTTAAAATAATAATAATACAAACCCCTCCCTCCGCCCGACTACTAGAAGAGTGCGCGGGTAAGAAGCAAGCTCCCTTCCGGTAGCGGGGGAGAGAGATGTAAGGATATAGTAGGCAAGCAACCGACCACTAGAGGTGCCCGCCCCGCCCGCTAGCGGAGCCAGTAATCTATAACCAAAGGTGCCCCGGCTGCGACGGAAGGCTCCTTTTCGTATAGCGAGGGAGGTGGCTGAGCAACTGGGGAGGGGGGGAGGAAGGTCTCGGTGTAACCACGGCGGGAGTGAGAGAGGGGGAGGGATGGCCTACTCCTCCCCGCCTCACCGACTACCCGCACGGAGACCCGGTACCTCATTGAGTGGTCGCCCTATACCCCCCGCTGGGAGGAACCCCTGGTCGCCTCAGAGAGAGAGTGAGAGTAAGGCAACTGAGGTTGTCATGACAACCAAGGGGTCCCCCAGCTCCTCCCTATATCAGAAGGGGAGGGCGGGGGTAGGGTAAGGTGCGATGGAACACGTGACCGCAAGTGGCCTAGGCCGCGAGCAACACAACCGTGAGAGGGCCACGTGAACCAGGCTGTACCAATACAAGGAACAAGCACCTAGCTAGCCTAACACCCTAAATATAATAAAAAATTATACATCGAAAAGATGGAAAAGACACTTTTAGTAAAAGAAAAAGAAGCCCAGGAGGAGGCAGACTGTTCCAAGAAACAGAAGCCTACTCGGAGCCAGCGATAGCCGATGAAGAGCAAGAGCCGGGATGCTGGGCCGGAATAACATAATAATAGCCCTAAATAAATACCAAAACTAAGAGAAATGGTAGAAGGGCTGAACTAACTAAAACTCGATGTAAAAACAATGAAACGTAATATAGTAAGCCCATAAGTATAAGAAGTCCCAGTATGGAGGACCGGGAATTCTTACGAGGCAGCATGGCGCCAGCCACGAGACAACCGGGGAACCGTATATGACCTATTAAGAGGAAAATACAAGTACCCGGAAGATAAAAATGAGGTAAAATATTACTTATGAGTTACTTAACTTAGCCGTGGCAATAGCAGAGCGTTCCATGGTAGATTAAAGAGATAAATCCAGAAATAGCACAGCACAAGGGAAAATCGCGTCTTGACGCTAGCGCTAAAAATTAAGGATGTCCGCTAGGGGCGCTGCTGTCCGTGGCGTCCTCTAGTAGTAGTAGTAGCGGCTGCATCGCCCGTTGGTATCAGCTCTCTCTTGGGGGGATTCTGATTGGAAGTTCTAATTGGTGATTGTCTCGTGGTAGTGTTCCACACTCGCCCCTATTATCATACCGACACTTCTTTTTAAGAGTGAGCGAGTCAGTTTTACTGACATTTTCTTAATTTTGTTTTTCTCTGGTAATTTTAGGTTAATTTTACCTAGAAAGAATGATATTAGGGATCCTTTCATAGGCCGACACGAGCTGAGCCCAGAAATAATAATATATAAAGGAATGTATATGACTTAATATACAAAACCCGTAACCATTACAATAAGATGTATCTCCTAGCATAAAAATAAGGAGATGACATCCACGAGATCAATATCCATCATCAAATGTGGGTGTCCCTAGCAAAAAAATAAGGGACACCCACTACATCATCATAAAAGCAGCTAAGACACAAGGTGACCGTAAATGAACAAGGCAGGAATAGACGAACTGTTGGGTGAGGCAGGTAGAAAGGAGGACTGGATCTTCTACTAAAGATTATTCAGAGTCAGGGGAAACTATGTTCCCCGCTGCAACTGCTGAAAATTTCAGAGCTTCCAAGGACTTTAAGTAATGACGTTTGAACACTGTCGGCGATTTCCATCCAGTATACTTTTTCAACTCATCGAAGTTCATATGTTGGAAATAGTTAATTGAGGTGGCTACTGCCCTGACATCATGTGCTTTTGGGAAAGAGTCAAGATTGGCTTGTTTAATGAAGTACAGGATTGTTTACCTGATGCCTTTAATAGATAAAGTGCCACCTTTTCTCTCTTAGAGGACCCGATGATGATGAGGAGGTCTAGATAGAAAGGCTCGTAAGGCTGAAACTGGGCAAAGAGATACATCTTGTGGAAGGGGTAGTACCTTCCATGGTTCCCACCTCATCAAGGATCTTCATTCTTTGCTATAAAGCTACGTTCCGGAGAAAGTAGCACTTCCCCTGTGGGAAGGAACTGAATATGATCCAGGATCTCTGGATAACGCCGACAGTTCTGAAATTCTAGCTCCTGAGGCCAAGCTTAATAAAAATAGGGTTTTTCTTAAGAGCATTATAAACGAGCATGTGTCATTATTGGTTTCTGAAGCCAGCTTTAGAACATCATTTAAGAACCATGATACTGACGTAGGCCTTACCGAAGGCCTAAGTCTAGCACATGCCTTGGGAATAGAACGAGAAGTAGGAGTCTGTCAAGTCTATGTTGAACCCAAATTGAAAAAATCTTTTTCAAGGCTGACTTGTTTGTCGTAATTGTGCTAGCTGCTAAGCCTTTTTCAAATAAGGATCTGAAAAAGGATATAGCTGAATTGATTGTCATGATCCTAATATCTGATTCTTTCAGGAAGGTTGCTAACTTTTTGACAGCAGCATCATACTGTCTCAAAGTTGAATCTCTTTTATCGGATTCCAAGAAGGAGAATATTCTGAGGGTCAATATTCGCATCCCTTTTTGCTGCAAACTTCATGAAATCCATAAAGTTAGGGTTTTGAGAATCCCTGAGGAAGCGAACACAGTCTTCATTTTGTACTGACTGGGAGAGCCTGGGATTGGGGATCCGAAGAGGGCGAAGACCCAGTTCCAGAATGAGAGGGTACCAATTGCTCTTCGGCCAGTCTGGGGCTACTAGAGCCACTTGACCCTTGAATGTCCTGAGTTTGTTTAAGACTTTCATGAGGAAGATTCACCGGAGGAAAGACATAAATCTTCTCCCAGTTGTTCCAGTCTAGAGCCAAGGCGTCCGTGGCTTAGGCCAGAGGGTCCAGGTTGGGGGCCACATAACACGGGAGTTTGGTGGTTCGTTTGAGATGCGAAGAGATCCACCTGTAGACCTGGAACTCTCTGAAGAATCCATTGGAACGAACTGTTGTCCAGTGACCATTCCGACTCTAGAGGTACTGATCGGGATAGAGCATCTGCTATGACGTTTCTCACTCCAGCTATATGAGTGGAGGAGAGATGCCAACTGAACTTGTCCGCCAGGGAGAAGATGGCTACCATGACGTGATTTAGATGACGTGACTTGGAGCCTCCTCTGTTTACACAATGTACCACCACTGCGCTGTCCAGGACTAGCTTTATGTGGGAGTACTTTGGCGGGCATAACTTTTTTTAGAGTCAAGAACACTGCCATTGCTTCCAGTACGTTTATATGGAACTGACGGAACTGAGTGACCACGTTCCTTGAACCTTTTTGAACTGTGGAATATCCTCCCCAACCGCTTAATGATGCGTCTGTGTGGATGGTGATCCCTGGTGGAGGGAAACTGAAGGGGCACTGACACCGACAAGTTCTTGACTTTCGCCCACGGTCGGAGTCGATTCTTTAGAATCAGAGGACTGAGGATAATTTGTCCTGGACCTGACATTTGCTCGTGAGCGCCAGATTCTGGTTAGGTCTTTCAGTTTGGCTTTCATTAAGATGTTCGTCACTGATGCAAACTGGAGAGAACCCAAGATCCTTTCCTGGGATCTTCTTGATGCCAGTTTGTGACTCAGAAATTGTTTTGACTGACTTTCGCTATTTCCTTTCTTTTGGATGATGGAATCGACAGAGTATGGGAGGATAGATTCCATTGAATGCCTAGCCACTGAAAGTTTGACTCTGGGGTGAGTCTTGACTTGGTCCTGTTTATCTTGAAGCCTAGATATTCCAGAACTGAATTACTTTCAGTGTTGCTCTGTTGCATTCCTCGACTGTTGAAGCCCAGATCAACCAATTTCGTCGAGATACGCTACTACCATAATCCCTTGCGATCTGAGTTGTTGAACTACTACTTCCGCCAGCTTCGTAAACACCCTGGGTGCTACGTTGAGTCCGAAAGGAAACTACTTGAAGGAGATATGTCTGGTCTCCTATCTTGAAGCCCAGATACGGACGGAAGTGTCTGCAATAGGGATATGATAGTAAGCGTCTGTAAGATCGATAGAGTGGTGACGGCCCCACGGGGAAGTAAGGTCCGTACTGCGAGATCGTGAGCATCTTGAACTTGTCGCAGCGAATGGCTAAGTTTAAGTGGGACAAGTCTAAGATTACCCTTCTTTTTTGTGAGCCTTTCTTTGGCACGCTGAACAAGCGTCCTTGAAATTTTAACCTTTTGACTCTCGCTATAGCTCCTTTCTGAAGGAGATCCTCCGCATACTCCGTCAATTCCTTGGAAGGAAGTTGGCGGAAAGGTCTGGATGGGGGTGGGTTCGTTAACCAGCTCCAACCCAGGCCTTTTGACACAATGCTCTGAGCCCACTTGCTGAAGTTCCACCGGTGGCAAAAGTGAAACAGCCTCCCTCCTACCTGAAATTCCTCATTGGTTCTGGTAGCCTCCTCGCCTCCCCTAAATGTTTTCCCCTGAAATGTTTTCCCCTATTAAAGGGACCCTCCCGATCCTCTCCCACGAAAGGATCGCTTACCTCTCCTCCTTACCCGAGCGGTCTACTTCTGGTGAAGCTTGACTCTCGAAGGCTTGATTGTAAGCTGGAGAGAGGGCGTAAGAGGTTTTGGTGGAGGGCTGAGGCTGAGAGATAACGTAAATCGGCTGTGATTGAGCCTTTGAAGTGGAAGGTTGGGCTGTTTGCACTAAGGGAACAGCCGGAACTTGCTGAGTAAAAGCGTGGCTGCTTTTTCTGGTAGGGCTGGAACGTCTAGGTTTCCTTTGACCCTTACCCCTAGCTGCTAGATCTTGTCGCCTCTTGGCCGTAAGACCCCAACGGTCCTTAAGGCTCTGGTTCAACCTCGTAGCCTCTGACTGAACCTCCTTCACCATCGCTTCTGGGAAGAGGTCTGCTCCCAGATGCTCGACGCAAGTAACCTATTCGGCTCGTGCCGAATAGTTGCTTCTTGTAGGACATGCTTCCTACAATTCGTCCTAGCAGTGGCAAACAAACTCAAACATATCTGACTGTACCGTTTGAGTCAGGGATTTGGTCATAAGCTTGAAGAGCGGTTCTGACCCATAGGCTATGGTAGCCACCTCGGTCATAGCCATGGAATTAATAGATCTGGCTAACCGCGATTGGCGTCAAATTCTGCCTGAATAAGGCTATCTGGAAGCCTAGGTAGTTCTCACCAAACTGCTCCATAGCACAGTCCGGTTTGAGTTTGCCAGCTGAGAAGGTGTTAGGTAAGTCTTCCCAACAATTCTCCGGCTGAAGGAAGTAACGGAGATGTAGGATCTGCTTCCTTCAGTTGAGGCATGGGTCCCCCTTCTGGGCCGCTGGAATGGTAGACGTCGCGATCTTTGTCAGGAAAGGGAGCGGGGTACTCTCATCCATCGTAAAGATCGTAAACGGACTCTTGAAAGGTTGGATTTTCGTATTGGAACAATCCATGTCCTCTAGACACCTGAGCCATTCTCTCTGAGCCTGGTCACGTGAATAGAGGACTGTCTCCTTTGGTACTTTATCATCCCGAGTCATGGCTGAGGCGGTGAGCCTTGCGTAGCCGATGAACGGAGGCTGAAGGTCTTCCGGGTAGAACTCGAAGTCCTCGATTCCTCCGAGTTCCACATTCCGGGATAGAAAATGAGTCCGTCTTGGAAGGGGGCGTATGACGCTACTCTCCAAGGGTTGTTCATTGAGAACGGAGTAGAGAGTCATACGGGGGAAGCTGGGCTCCACCTGTATTGAAAGGTGGAGGAGAGGCTAGAGGAGCTTGGCTCAGTCCGGCTATAATGCTGTCTTGAGAGGTAATCCTATCCGACAACCGAGAGATCATTTGTTCCATGCTACTTTTCAGAGACCCAACCAGGTCGCCCACCGTTGTAACAGACCAGCATTGGAGTCCAAAGCCGGAGCTGCTGCGGAGGTGGAGGGGTGGCTCTGAATTGGAACCAAGGGTAGCGGAACTGACGACTCCGCCGGAGTGTGAGATCTCTCTCTGGAGGATTACTCCTCGAGGACTTAGAGCCGGACCCAGAAGCTTTAGATCTCTCTGCTACCGGGATTCCTAGCCGGAGACTTACGAGAAGAGGATGACGCCGAAGCCGGTCTTCTTAGACGACGACGACGTCTTCGTCAAGGATTTCACTGCTTGACCCTTGACCTTGGGTCTAACTGAAGCGTCAGGAGGAGTATATAATTCGTTACCGTAAAGCCTTGGAAGGATGGAGAGGTTGCAGGAGTAGAAGAAGCAGTTGCACCCAAGGGTAGCCCTTGGGTGTCCACCTTACCTACCTCGACCAACAGGGTCCGTCCACACCTACCATAGGTTCTACATTAATATCCAACGTCGCGGACTTTTCCGAGGAGATGTCCTGGCCTTGGTCAGTCAATGAGCAGCCAGCTGTTGCTGGATGAAGGCGATAGTCGGGGCCGCCTCTACTGGGTCGACGTATCCTGTCGCCTTGCCATCCGGGGAAGATTAGTAGGCCACCAGCCTATTTCCTTTTCTCAGGATGTAGGGCATACCCTTGGCGGCGTTCTTCCCGAAACCGCCGACCCAGGCCCGCAGGGTTTGCCAGGCGGTATCCCTCACGGCCGGCGCCTGGAAGAGAGGGTATTGATTAGATTAAGAATAACTTAAAACTAAAGCTAACTTAAAGCATAACTTAAAATTATAGGGGCTATAAGGCCCCTTGAATTTACCTTAAGTTAGAGTGATTGATGTAAAACTTAAGCACTATAACAGATGAGGACCAGCTACCGGAGATGGAATACTTACCCCGTCTAAAAGCTGGCTCACCAGATCGTAACATATGGTACACGTTTCATGGTACCAGACCTGGATGTCCCCGTCGGAGTCGCGCATGGAGCATGGGACGGAACAAACAAACTTCGTGTCCACATGGGTCTTGAAGTGTGGCGGCGCATCCCGGATGCTCACAGTTGGTGGTCTGTAAGTGAAAAGACCCTGAGTATCTATTAAAGAATATCACTTACAGGCTAAAGGACAGAAGAAACTCCGTTGCATGCCGGAGCTCGGAAAAAATTGTGGGCATAGCCCCTCCTTAATCGCCTGAATAGGCTATAACCCCGGAGGTATCCGGTGAAACAGAATGAAGGGAGGGGGGATGTTTAAGGTACTTAAGATAAACTTAATAGTTAACATAATAGATCTTAAACCTAAAAGCTCGAACGTACCGGACTAGAAGTCCAGTGCGTGGCGGAGTGTATAACTCAGTGAAACGGAGAGGTTAGAAGGGAAGGGCGACTGTATGTTCCGGTCCACCCCGTGGGGTAGACTAGCACCTTTCCGCTGGATGCCAGGTCTCCGGTGGTAAAGGCCAGCCCCTAGTAAGGTGGGAAAAAAGAGCAAGGGGGGGGCATACAGACTCGGGCTAGTAACGGAGCGACGGAAGTAGTAATGGAGGGGGGAAGGAAAGGGGGGGGAAAGGCCAGTTCCCCCCCACCTTACCATCCGACCGGGGACCGAGAAGCCCAAGGGGCCGGAGACGGTCGAGTCCAGTCTGGGTCTGTCCCGTCCCTCTACCCCCTCCGCCTGGGGGGAGAGAGGGAGGCAGGCTCGGGTATGTGGAGCGGAGCATTTGGGCGGGCAGCCTACCCACGCCCCCATACCCCCACCCCCCCCGACCCTATGGAAGAGCCGGGAGGGGGAGGGTGAGCCAGGCCGGGTCCTGCCCTCCCTCGATCCGCCGGGGGGGAAGGGGGGGAAGGAACCTAATAGGACACCAACCTACCCAGAATGGTACGGGAAGGGGGGAAAGAGACTGGACAGGCGTCTGGCTGCCTCGTGATCGCATAGTGACCACGGGGCGATAAGACAACAACTAAGCCTAGAACATAACCAACTGATCAGAGAGATGCTATCGGGAAGCAACGAGCTGAAAAAGCGGGTAACATAAAGGCCCAATGGGACCATGACCTAGGCTAAGCGAGCCAGACGCCTAACTAACCTAACAAATATCACATAAATAATCAAATGAATAATAAAATGAAAGAAAGAAAACAAAATAGTAGGAGAAAAAATCCAGGAGTGTACGACTAACCCGAAGGCAAGGCTACCACTCAAAGCTAGCCGAGCCGATACTAAGAGCCGTGGCTAGGGTCTGGATGGAAGAGCCTACATAAGGTAAAAGACATGCATGCATGACAAAACCGTGTAGACCGTACCCTAAACAACAAAGCGGATAATTAAAATAGAGCGTACAAAAGCAAGGGATGTTCTGGGTATGGGCAGACCCAGAACGGACCCACCACGAGGCAGAACCAGCTGCCATGCTCCGACCTAGAGATCGTTTATTTTTTATACCTAAAAAAACGGCAAATACGTGCTCAGGGCCGGAAAAACCAATTAGCAATAAACACTGAGTACTTAACTTAGCTGCTGCGATGGCTGCACGCTCCATGGTAATAAAATCCAAAGGAAAGGGCACAAAAACACAGAGAAGAAAATGGCACGTGTGTATCGTGTGCGCTAACTGAAAAGGATGGCCACCAGAGGCGCAGCAGTCGGCAGCATGGGATGGAGTAGTAGTAGTTGGTGCTGCCCACTCTGTGGGTCGGCTCTCCTCTTGGGGGATTTTGTAGTGGGAGAATTCTATTGGCATTTGGCTCGTGGTAGTGTGGGTCCTCACTCGGCCATAGTGGTCATACCGCGACACCCTCTGGGAGGTGGTGAGCGAGTCAGTTTATTTTAACTGACCTTTTTTCTTTATTTATTTATTCTCTGGTATGTGTTAGTACATTTACCCTAGAAATAATAGATTAAAGGATATTTCGCGCAGCGACACGAGCTGAGCCCAGAAAAATTATTTTACATATGTTCCTGGTAGACTCATTATTGCTTAAAGCATATAGTATTGCTATAAGAGGCACAAGTACGTATTTTTCGTAACATCCCCCTCCCTCCCCCAAGAAAATTTAGGAATAGTTTACAGGTTCTCCAATCATCCCACAATTTCATGTCTACAACATTTCAGGGAAGAAAACGGTTAAGTTCAACGTTTTAAGTTGTATGACACCGTTCTCAAAGGTTGAAATCCATGTCAAATTATGGAACACCCATAATCCTTTAGAAACTTGATCGGACTGAACTTTCTTTTTAGGGTTACAAGAAGTAACATCTTACACTACAGTAACCAATAGTAAACTGCATTAGGTTGACTCATCCGTTGACAGTTATTTTAGATGCTTTAACCGTTGCTCTTCTCCACTAATCCTGTCATCTTGTTTTATTGCTCTGATCAAAGTACCTATTGCTCTGAATTGTATTCATGCACAGTGGTAATACGATGTCTTGGGATATAGCCTTTTATGAAGAGATGAAGACATTATCAAGAAGTTGGAGACAAATATAGTTGGTTTTGTTTTAAAGTAAGATTGGAAATCTCAAAGGACACTTTCCATACCTTTTCCATGTATCAAATTTAGATCTTGTCCACTTTATGCTTGAATTTACCACTTAAAAATAATAGGTTACTCAGGTTTGTATCCGAACCTTATCCCAAGCCATCATTTTGTTTAGATACTTTTCTAATGGTAGAAGAAAAAAAATTTGCGTTCCGCCTTAAATCCTTCTTTTATAAAAACAGGACTTTTTTGTGTTCAAATTTGTGTCATTGCACAAATCATGGCTTTATTTTTTTCACTGCTATTTAGTTGCCTCTGTTACTTTTGTAAACAGTGTTAAACTTTGTTTTGAATCTTGAGGAACATCAACATTAATTTTGAAAAAAAAAATTTATATGCCCATAACTGACTTTGCTTTAGATCTTGTTTTAAGCTCTTGGAAAGAAGAATAATGAAAATATTGTTGAAATTACTGAAATTCAGGTGAGCATTATAAAACTCAAGGGGAACCAAGAATTTAAATAAAAATTGTGATTGGATATACTAGTGGAAATGAAGTGAATATAGCAAAAGTATCCATAAGTGAATTGGCTTCAGAGAAAGAAAACTGAATGTAAAAATGCTGGCATTTAGAAATGGAAGATAGTAACAGATGCATCCATCAACATCAACTTTAGATGCAGGTGATGTGAGGGAATGACTTCTGCCGAAGGATCTGGTGAGGTTGTAATCTTGACAGAAATTGAAGACTGAAAAGAGCATAATGGTTCCCAGAGATATGGGAGGAAGGAATGCCATCAGTAAGCAAGGGGGAGACATCTCCAAGGTTAAAGGAAAAATTTACAGAAAAAAATTAAGAATAGTTTAAAGAAAACTTTAAAAATTTATTCATATTAGCTGTCTCTTTAGTGAAAACTAATAGAACAGAGGAATGCACCATCAGTAATTCACATTTAGATAAGATATAGTGTGTATACAAGGAGGGAAAAGATGGGAACTTTCAACACTTGTTGATGGAAAAAACTACAAGCTGCAAAATAAATAAATAAAAACAGAGACAAATGAGAAAGAATTAGCATTGTAGCACATGAGGAAGGGAAAACTCCCCAAAGATCATGATTGTGAATGGCCTGGATATTGAAGAATATCATAGAAATTTTGAAGACACGAATCAAAGGCGAGTAGGTCTGGAAAGTTGAAAATGACTTTTAAGTAGATAGGATTATGTATTGAAATCTTAAGATCATAAAAATGAAACTGTGTACATTATAAGATACTTATCACAGATAAGGAATATTAGAGTACATAGTATATGATGACAAGCAGATGTGCTCACTACAGTACGTATTGTTGTGTATTGTGACAGATATCATAGGATACTAAATAAAGGCACCTGAAATTTGTGCATAGAAGGCATAATTTATAGAAGAACTTTTAGTCCAAAAATATCGGGGCAGACTGCACATTACAGAACATAGCACCTGCCAACAGAACACAGAACCTGCCAAAACTCAGAAGAAGCAAGACTTAAAAAGATAGCTGGTTAAGAAGAAAAATTGAAGAAGCAAGACTGAAAAAACAGAAGATTAAGAAGAACAATTGAAGAAGCAAGTCTAAAAAAGACTGCTGATTAATAGCAGTTGAAGAAGCAGGACTAAAAAAGATAGCTGATTAAGAAGAATTATGAAAGAAGCAAGACTAAAAAGACAGATAAATAAGAACAATTGATGAAGACTAAAAAAGACAGCTGATTAAGAAGACCAATCAAAGTAGCAATACTAAAAAAGACAGCTGATTAAGCAGGATAATTAAAGAAGTAAGACTAAAAAAGACTGCTGGTTCAGAAGAATAAATCCCATCTTTGAGTGTATTCAGTCATTTGGGAAACAAAATCTTTGAAATGAGAGAATATGAGTAATTTGATCAATACATATATTAATTCCAACAGAAAAATCACACTCAGGGACATGCTCTTCATAAGAAAGCTTTATTAGTTTCTGAATTAAATGAAAACTGAAAAAGTAAAATAAATAGAATGTGATTAAACTGTGACATAAATATGAGATTAATGGAGGCAAAATACAACAGAGATTAACAAAGGCTTATTCTTACACAGCACTGAGACTGTTCTGCAATTTTCTCCAAGAACTTATAGAATGTGAAAACTTTACACATTAAAAAGAAATGAAAGCCATGTAAAAAAAAAAAATAACTATGACACTGATGAACAAATTATTCAGGAAAGCACAGTGACAGTGTATGAAATGACTTTTCATTTTGCATGGTACTTCCATAGTTACCTAATTACATATAAAGACTTCTTGTTCTTGATTTCCTTTGCATGAAATCGAACTGACTGTTGATTTTTATCATATTGCACCAACATTTTCTTGGCATGCTCCATCAGCCGTATTATTTTCTACTTTTCATGCTGTAAGGCATTCATTGTTTCATTATACGATATGGTTGCAGATATCTTTTTCCCCTTCATTTAGTTCCATTTTTCCTTATATGTGTTTGTATTTCTGTGGAGTTTATCGATGACTGGTTTTTCACTGATTTCAGCAAATCCTCTGGTGCTCCTGTTGATTGTGGATCTTTCCAATTATCATTTTCCTGAGGGATTTTTCATTAGCTTTTCAGAATAGTCCACTACCATTTCATGTTTTTTGTTTTCAGGTTTCATTTTTTAGTATACTTTGCCAATTTTACATCCTTCCTAACTTTCATCATCCACTTTGCTGTTCAAACTTGTCTTTTTCCTTTTTTTTATTTTTACTGAGGGAGATCCCACTAAATACTTCAAACAATATTATTTGTTTCTTGACACTGTGACTTGATAGTGTTGGTCAACTTTTAATGCCTTGTACTTCAGGAAACCACCTCATAGATGCTGTATAGGTTTATTCTATATACGTACGTATTTCTAGTGACGGTGCAACCATTACTATACGGTTTTTCTAATTTGGCAGATATGTACAGTATATTTGATCTTGTTATTCAGTTCCTCTTTTTAAGTATTATTTTATGTGCTTTTGTCATTGCTGGAGTTTTGATGCAGGTAGACTTGCTTATTTTTGTGTAATACTAACATGCTTAAGTTCTAGCAAATCTTTATATAAAATGTTATGTTTGTATGTGAAGAAATGCATGTGATTATTAGACTGGGAAAAAAGAGGTTATCTGCATTTCTGGAATCTTGTTGGCCATGATAGTGTTGTTTTTATATTCTGTAATAGTTTAACAAGACCTTTGAGCCATTAATAGGTGTGGATGAGAATTGAAGGGAAAATGCAAAAAGTACCGCAGCTCTATGAAAGGAGCCTGTACAGAGAACTTTTGAGTACCATACCACTTTACAGTGTACTACACTATAAGTGATATTATCATTTGGGTAACATTTTTGTACCTTATGCATGATGAGGCACTGAAGCTTAGGTTTTCTAGCTTTCTGTGTTTCTGTAATGTATAATTCTTTTTAACACTTTTCTGGGTTAACTTGCAGTATTCTTCATCATGAAAGCATAAAATTTGTGGGACATCTTATCTAGTGCTTAATTTATGAACCAGTTTTCTGCATGCAGAGTTGTCACTTGGATGATAACAATTTCTGGGTTCGACCTGTGTCTGCCGGTGAAAAATCCCTGTAGCTCATTTTTCCAAGTATAAATAGATCCTAAATATACCAGAGAAAAAGCTAGCATGGTATGCTGAAGTTACTACCCTCAGCGCGAGCACACCCCAGGGGCATCGGTATAAAGTATTGGGGCGAAGTGGAAGCCACTACTCACAGGTCCCCTGCCAATTAGAAGATTCCTCTTTAAAATCCCTCCACGGTGGGAGCCATTACAAGCGTCACCCACCTTACCTTCCTCTCGCTACTACTAATACCCATGCACGTCCTTCATTCCTGTATTAGCGATTGTGTGCGATCCACGCATTTGTCACAGCTCCCAGGATTTACGCTTTCTTTGCGATGTCGGCTGGAGAACTTACTTGTACACCTAAGTTGAGTACTCCAATTTACATTTTGTAACTTATACGGTTGAGGTGTTTTCCATAGTCGCCTTCGGCCACTCAGAAAACGTATTGTGGGCACCGTCTGCTGACCTGCCATTTTGGGAGCACCATCACAATGCGGTGAATTTATCCCACACTAATTTCCATGACAGTTATATATTATTTACTTACTTTTAACCAAGTAAGACCGGGACTAGGCCTAACTCGCTCGTGACTTTCGCTGGGGCTAAAGAATAGTTATTTAACTTGTACTTTAACATAACCCTCCCCCAGTGGCTCAGGGGTGGGTTAGCGCCTGTCCCTACATAATTTTATCGTGATGCACGTGTAATTATTAGGCTACTGGTAGCCTATCGTAATTATTGTGGGAGAGGAGGGAACCCTATCCCTCTCTCTCTCATAAGGAAAATATGCATGTTTTAGTGTTAACACGATCTTAGATAAGTCTTGATTTATGCACGTTGATGATTTTCCTTTTACTGAGAGGTTGGTTGAGTTGCCCCCTAGCTTGACCAACCTAGCCTAGGCTAGGCCTAGGAAGGTAGGCTAGGTGCCCCTTCCCTGGTACCCTTTATACACCCCCTCCCCCCCTCCCTGTCCGCGCTACGGTGCTAGCAGGGAGGATATAAAAAATAGAGAGCCTCTCTTTTATTATTTTGTTGGATCTATCCTCCCTACCGGTCTAGATCGATAAATTCGATTTAGTAGGTTTGGTCAAGGACCACCCTCCCTACTGGTCTAGATCGAAAAATTCGGATTAGTAGGTTTGGTCAAGGACCACCGTCTGCTTCAGGCTAGCAGGGGAGGTCAATTAGCCTACTCTGCCCAGTTCTGTTGTGGTCTCAGAAGCTTAAAGTGGATCCATACGGGGTACTATCCTTTTGCCTTAATCTCCTGGCAACTCTTCCATGATACCTCTCTATGAATGTTATGTATTTTTAGTATTTATATTTATTGTGTTACTTCGATGTAGATACTGGTCTGGTACGTTTTGGTCTAACCCGGTAGTAGGCCATAGCCTCCTGATCGAGAGTGAACACCGACCAACCGCGACGGGCCATAGGCCCAGTCGGCCCACTACCTATGAAGTAGTAGGCTACATAACCTCGATTAAGGTCTATCTCTGATCGGGTGGGTGGCCAGGCGATCACGACCGACCACACCATATACCCCCCCCGTACTTCCAAACTTGGTCTGACTGAGCCCTACAACTCACGGTACTAGTAGTCTTATCGATGAAAGACCGCTCGAGTTCACATAAGTGGAGAGGAGGGGTTGGGTGTTGGGAGTGGTTATTGGTATTATAGGTAATCCCTCATGTCTCCGAGTAAATGGCTCTGCCGACTTATAGCGGACTAGTGCTGCACCAGCCGGCGGACGTAGCTCTGGATTGTACATTATACAGCTCCGTCGCTCGGTGTCTCGTTTCCCCTTGTTCCCCCCCCCACCCTCCCCGGTACAGATTCGGGCTGAGAGTTACACTCCCCCTAAAACTAGAGCGTGCAGGTTCAGATAAGGGAATTATCCTCCCTGTTCCGCCGCTTCAGCCCATTCCTCCGGCATTATAGGGGACATTAGGAGATGAGGCATTGAGTAGGAGCAGCTTCGGGGGACTACTCTATAAGAAGCTCCGGACCCTTGAGGTACCGACGGAGTGTGACTCACCCTCACACCCGTTGACGGAGTATTACACGGTGTTGCTGAAGCTCTAATTTCATCCTTATGTTATTCCCTGCTTCGGTGGGGATGACAAGTTGATCAGGTCTTCAGCTACGATAATGCGTAGCCTTCTGACTCAGCCGACCGTAATAGAGAGCGGGGTTTTTTCCTTCTCTCCGGTTCGGCGGACTTCATATCCCACATACTGGACCTGTAATCTACCCTCTGAGGACAGAATCGGGAGCAGGCAAATACACCCAAAGTAATTCTTTATTCATTTATTTAATTGAAAATTATTAGTGAATAAATCTTGACCCAGTACTATATAGTTTAAGGTGCATGCTCTCTTCGGAGTTATCTGCAGTGCCGAAGTTCGGTACTCATAAATAAATTACAAATTACAGATGGTTCGTTGCCAGGCGGAAGGGTGCCCCGCCTCCCTGGGCAAACCGTACGGCCACGTTGTTTGCCGTTCCCATGCCAATTGCGCCGTACAGTTGGAGAATTATATGGTCTGGCACCCAGACGCATGCACAGTGTGCTACGAGATGGTGTCACTCCTGACTGATGAGCAGGTAAGTATCTTTGCTGCATCATTGACAAAAAATTTCTGCTATAATACTTGAAAGGTTGCTATACAGACTCTATTACCAGGTACAATATTAATTCGGGTTCCTCTCTGACAGGCTACTTCCGAGGCCCGACATGAGGCAAGGGTGGCACTCCGGAAATGGGTTGCGGGGTTCGGCAAGAACACGCCGAAAGGCCAACCGTACATCCTGGATGCCGGACTACGCTCCCTTCTGTTCCGGGAGCCACAGCCACAACAGCTGTTCCGACGCACATTGCCGACCCCCTCATTGAAGCCATCCGAGTAGCCATGATGCCACTCGCAGACGACCAGGAGAACTTGGTGATGGAGGAGGTGGCGGCGATGAATATCAATTTGGAGCCCATGGTCATGGAGGAACAGGTAGGTGGGGAGGTAAGTAAAGCGAGTCTCCTTAGTCCTACTCCTTCTTCTTCCTCTTCTTTCCTGGGCTTCTCTAGGCCCAGCCCCCCTCCTGAAGGAGCGCTTTCAGTCGCGCCTAAAATCAAGTCACTGAAACGAAAGACCCTGTGAAAGGGATCTAAACCAGCTCCGCCAGCGGCGACGGAGTTGTCTTCGGCCCCACAGCCGTTGACTTCCACCGCTCAGTCGCCTGCTGCCAGGGATCCTCCCCCTACTATGGGGTTGAGAATGAATGTCACCGATCTTAAGGCAGTGGAGTCTGGATTTGACCCAGAAGACTTCACTAACCTTCTACTGACAAAGGTTAGTGGAGTAATTGATCAGAGGCTTGAGTCGATACGACTCGCCCCAGGCTCAGATACCTCCGGCCAGGCATATACATTTCTGACCAAGAGGATCAGGCCTTTGGAGGAAATGCTGACCGGACTTCTACACTCCGGGACCCTGGCGCTATCTATGATGGTGCCGGACGCGTCTAAGCTTCCACCTTTTGATAAGGAGAATCCATGGCAGTTAGCACTACATGCCCCGTTCTCGTATGGGAAACTAACTATTGAAGGATGCGGAACCCGGCCGATTGAAGATTTTGAGCTCTTTCCGCCAGGTCTCCAATTTCCATTCCCTGGCTTTGTTATACTAGCAAAACATGTGCTAGTCAGAGTGGATAAAGTCCCGAAGGAGACAGTGATCTTCCCAAGGGAACAAGCTCAAGCTACTTGGGTCCGCGCCCTCTCTGAGTGGGGTTGCGTTAACACGAAGTTAACGCCGCACAAAGGGAATTTTACAATGTTTGTGACCCCAGACGGAATTCCGTCATCATGTACATCTAAGGTGGCGGAGTTGACGCTGCAAGCAGCGGCGGAGGATAACCCTATACCAGTGCTGAGAGAGACAGAGGCTACCTCCCTTCTCTTCCCTACCGGATTGGACTTTTGGAAGGACGCACCGGCTACGTTTACTACAGGTAAACTCGACCCGGACTGCGCTTCCAACCTATTCTCAGAGAAGCTGCCTAGGATTCCGGACCACTTGGTCAAAACGGAATTCAAGGCAAGAACCAGACTGACAAGATCTATCAACTCCGTCACGGCGGCGGAGTTGGTAGCATCTACATATGTTGATGAGCAAGTATTCAGGGTCCTGACGAAAGCGCTGTTGCAGACTTTCCAAGCGAACCTGTACGACTTTGTAGTGGCGAGATGAGCTTGTAGGAAGCACGTCCTGGCGGGTGCCTCTATAAGACATGAGCCTAATAGGCTCATAAAATCATCAGTGTGGGGAGGAAACCTTTTCCCCAAAGAGGAAGTTAGCATCTTCCAGGAGGCATCCAGAGCCAACCAGAGTCTTCAGGTTCGTTGGGGTCTCTCCTTCAAACGAAACTTTGAGGGGCCCGGACACCATGTCAGAACCAAAAAGAAGGCAAGGAGATACAAGCCTTACCAAGCCTCTCGCCCACAGACAATATTGCAAGCAGTGCCAGTTTCTCAGGTTGGCAAGCCATCAACATCTAAGGCGCTTCCACAACAACAGTTTGTACTAGTACAAACTCCTCCGGCCCCACAATCATCTACCTCCTCAGCCATAATGACCTCCCCAGCCTTCAACCCCACCTATGAAGCGCGAGATCTCTTTCGCAGCTACAGTAGGCATGCCGGAAGTAGCAGGGCCAGAGGTGGCTCCCGGCTACGAAGCGGATCAAGAGGTAGGGGTTTCCGTGGAGGTAGAGGTACCAGACCTGCAACTAACCAGTGAGAATCCGCAGGTAGGAGGGAGATTGTATATCTTCCGGGACCGCTGGACCTTCAGTCCACGGGCCCACAGTATAGTCTCGAAAGGTCCAGGGTGGAAATAGGAGAAAGGGCCCCCTCCACCAATCAGTTTTTATCAGATGCCAACGGCAGACCTTAGACTATACCAAAGATCTCCTCCAGGAAAAGGTCATAAAGAAAGTGGACGCCTAAAATTTCAAGGCCGTCTGTTCAGTGTCCCAAAGAATAACTCAGACAAAAGAAGAGTGATTCTGGACTTGTCCCATCTCAACTCATACATTCACTGCAACAAGTTCCGCATGCTGACCATCTCGTTGGTACGGACCTTACTTTCCTGTGGGGCCGTCACCACCTCTATAGTTCTTACAGACGCTTACTATCATGTTCCAATAGCAAGGAACTTCTCTCCGTACCTAGGACTCATTCAGAGTCATGCCGTTCGGGCTCAACATTGCGCCCAGGATATTCACCAAACTGGGAGAGACGATAGTTCAAGAACTAAGAATGAGAGGTGTATTGTTAGTAGCCTATCTAGATGACTGGCTCATTTGGGCAGCCAACGTTGACGAATGCCGCAAATCAACAGCCAAGGTGATGGAATTCTTGGAATTTCTGGGATTCCAGATAAACAGAGAGAAATCCCAGCTCGTCCTGGCCTCTCGCTTCCAATGGCTGGGAATCCAATGGGACCTAAACAAACACGAGCTATCCCTCCCACCCAAGAAGGTCAAAGAGATAGCAAAGGCTACGAAACAGTTCCTCAAAAACAAGAAAGCTTCTCAGCGTGCCCCAGAAAGGATTCTAGGGTGGCTGCAGTTTGCTTCAGTGACGGACGTCCTGTTGAAAGCCAGATTGAAGGATATCAATCGAGTCTGGAGAACGAGAGCCAACATCAAACTCAGAGATAGGGTCTCGGCAATTCCACCTATTTTGACAAAAAGGGTCCGTCCATGGACGGAACGCCAGAACCTAGCCAAGTCAGTACCCTTACAATTCCCTCCGTCGTCCTTAACCATCCACACCGACGCATCTCTGAGTGGATGGGGAGGGTATTCACAGCACAAGAAGGTATAAAGAACATGGTCGGAGACATTCCGCCAGTTTCACATCAACATTCTGGAAGCAATGGAAGTTTTCTTGTCCCTACAACGACTGGCTCCGGCCAGAAACATTCATATAAGACTAGTCTCAGACAGTCTAGTAGTAGTCCACTGTATAAACAGAGGAGGCTCCAGGTCAAGCAAACTGAATCATGTATTAATTGCAATATTCTCTTTGGTGAGAAGAATCATTGGCACCTGTCAGCAATTCACCTGGCAGGAGTAAGAAATGTTATCGCTGACGCACTTTCCAGGACAACTCCGCTGGAATCAGAGTGGTCCCTGGACAAGGAGTCATTCCGTTGGATTTGCAATCAAATCCCGGACCTTCAGATAGACCTTTTCGCCACGGAAGCCAACCACAAACTACCATGCTACGTGGCCCCCAATCTAGACCCTCTAACTTACACCACGGATGCGATGTCCATAGATTGGAACAATTGGCGGAAGATTTATCTATTTCCACCGGTGAATCTTCTGATGAAGGTCCTGCACAAGCTGATATCTTTCATAGGACAAGTAGCATTAGTGGCACCCAACTGGCCAAAGAGCAACTGGTTTCTGCTTCTTCTAGAACTGAATCTCCGCCCCAAACGGATCCCCCGTCCGGAACTGACTCAGGTAGTACAAACTCAGACTGTGTCAGCTTCCTCAAGAGTTCTGAGTGCCCTAACTTTATGGATTTCATGAAGTTTGTGGCTCAAAGGGATGCTAGTATTGATCCTTTAAACATCCTATTCATAGAATCAGATAAAAGGGATTCAACAATCAAGCAATATGATTCAGCAGTAAAGAAATTGGCCAAATTTCTAAAGGATTCAGATGCTCATGAGATGACCACAAATCTGGCAATCTCATTCTTTAAATCTCTATTTGAGAAAGGTCTAGCCGCCAGTACCATTACTACAATCAAATCAGCCTTAAGGAAGATTTTCCAGATAGGGTTTAATATCAACCTGTCAGACGCATACTTCTCTTCGATTCCAAGAGCATGTGCCCGTCTGAGACCAACAGACCACCCCCAGATGGTCCCTTGGTTTTTGAATGATGTTCTTAAACTAGCCTCAGACACTGATAATGAGTCATGCTCATATTTAACCCTTCTTAGGAAAACCTTATTTTTAATGGCCCTACCCTCAGGTGCCAGAATATCTAAACTCTCAGCTCTCTCTAGAAATCCAGGCCATATTGAATTCCTCCCGTCAGGTGAAGTTCTGCTATCCCCCGATCGGCAGTTTCTGGCTAAGAACGAGGAGCCACAAAACAAGTGGACTCCTTGGAAAATTCTTCCTCTCACACAGGACATATCATTGTGTCCTGTCAGTACCCTTAAATCCTTTCTAGCTAGGATTTCCCAAAAATCTTCAGGCCCTCTGTTTATGAGAGAGAAAGGTGGGACAATTTGACTCTACCGAAATGGTCAAAAAACGCAATTGTAAGCTAAAACTCTTATATTTTAGTAATATTCAATCATTTACCTTAATTTTGCAACTAATTGGAAGTCTCTAGCACAATATTTTGATTTATGGTGAATTTATGAAAAAACTTTTTCCTTGCGTCCGTGCGGTAACTCTTCCGAAAAAAATCATACATGCGATTGTGGTAATGTTTGCACCATTTTAAATTAGCTGTTACATAAAGTTTTATATATGAAAATGTGCGCAATTTCATGCACAATACAACTAAAAACAACCCATGGTTGTAGCTTTTATCAATTTTGAAATATTTTCATATAAAAAATGATGTGACAAATTTTTAACCTTCGGTCAACTTTGACTCTACCGAAATGGTCGAAAAACGCAATTGTAAGCTAAAACGCTTATATTCTAGTAATATTCAAGCATTTACCTTCATTTTGCAACAAATTGGAAGTCTCTAGCACAATATTTCGATTTATGGTGAATTTATGAAAAAAAAAAATTTTTTCTTTACGTCCGCGCGGTAACTCTTCCGAAAAAATCATACGTGCGATTGTGGTAATGTTTGCACCATTTTAAATTAGCCGTTACATAAAGTTTTATATATGAAAATGTGCGCAATTTCATGTAGAATACAACAAAAAATAATTGAAGGTTGTAGCTTTTCTCATTTTCGAAATATTTGCATATAAATCACGATAAATAGAAAAAAAACCACGTTCGGTCAACTTTGACTCTACCGAAATGGTCGGTCGAAAAACGCAATTGTAAGCTTAAACTCTTGCAGTCTAGTAATATTCAGTCATTTATCTTCATCTTGAAACAAATTCGAAGTCTCTAGCACAATATTTAGATTTATGGTGAATTTAAAAAAAAAAAAACCTTTCCTTCCCTCCGCGCGCGGATTCTCCGCCACAAATCTCTGAAATGCGTACGTTGCATTCTCGGAATATTTGCTCCATTTCATATGAGGCATTTCATAGACTTTTATATATGAAAATGTGCTCAATTTCATGTAGAATAAAACAAAAAATATTTGAAGGTTGTAGCTTTTCTTATTTCCGAAATAATTGCATATAAAAAAATATATATAAAAAAATTCTACATTTGGTCAACTTTAACTCATCAGATATGGTCAAAAACTGCATTTGTAAGCTAATATTTTTACAGGATAGTAATATTCAATCATTTTTCTTCATTTTGAAAGAAATTTGAAGTCTCTAGGTCAATATTTAGAATTATGGTGAATTTTTGAAAAAAATATTTGTTTACATCCGCGCGTTACGAATTCATGCATTATTTTGTGATAATATTTTCCCTGTTGCTTTTATTGTTTTACAATGTGTTATATACCAAAATGATTGCAATTTAGTGTACATTACAACGAAAAAAAAAGTAACTTGTTACCTTTAACCGTTTTGTGCACAGCGCGATTTGAATACAATTATATATGAAATTTCATTTTTGCGCTATCATATATTGCATTATTTATATATGATAATGATATTTTTTTTCATTTCTGATGGTTGCCTACTAAACTTCAGCTAATTACAAAAAAAGGAGCCAAAAATGAACTCTAAATCTTGAAAACTAAGCGCGCTGTGATTTTTTGAAAAAAATATTTTTTCCGCTTCCGCGCTCACTCTGAAACACCTCCGGCACACGGGAGACATTTTTTTTTTTACCGCTTCGGCGTTTAAGGGTTAAACAGCAAATACTCTACTTTATTAAACAGGCCAATCCGGATTCAGCCCCACACGTCCATGACATCCGAGCAGTGGCTACCTCCATTAACTACTTTCAAAATATATGAACTTTGAGGACTTGAAGAGATATACGGGTTGGAAATCTCCAGCAGTTTTTAAATGCCACTATCTCAAAAATCTAGAGGCCCTTAAATTCTCAACAGTGGCTGCAGGGAGCATAGTCTCCCCTGAATGATTGAGTTTACTAACTCCTTAGCCCTTTCTGTTAATTCTTTCCCTAATACTCTCTCCTCCCTACCTGACTCGCTTGTATTCCCCACCAACCTCTCTCTTCCGGGCCAGGCTGGGCCTTAACCATCCCGCCACTGGAACATGTATATAGTATTGAAACCTTGGTTTCGAGACCATATTGGTTTTATGAAACTGCATGTACATACCTGTCTAGATTGTTCAGATACCATAAATGTACATTGTCATATTATGTTTTCTCGTTTTTTACTAGTTCTAAGTCATAGTTCAAGTTCTAGTTTAAGTAGTATATAAGAAAATCTTTGCTTTGTTATAGAGCATTAAATTTATTTTTTAAATGAAGCTAAGGTTTCATTAACCCCCTTTTATACACTTGTTTGGTATCTGTTTAGCTTGGATGGGAATTCTCTGATACTTTTTCACCGGCAGACACAGGTCGAACCCAGAAAAGGGATTTTGACGAAGGAAAAATCTATTTCAGGCTGAGGACCTGTGTTGCCCGGTGAACCCAGCCCTTCTCCTCCTTCTTTGCTTTCCCCACCCTAGCCAGTCCAAGATTGGTGGTGTATTCCAGGAATGAAGGACGCGCATGGGTATTAGTAGTAGTAGCAAGAGGAAGGTAAGGTGGGTGACGCTTGTAACGGCTCCCACCGTGTAGGATTTTGAAGAGGAATCTTCTAATTGGCAGGGGACCTGTGAGTAGAGTAGTGGCTTCCACTTCGCCCCAATACTTTATACCGACGCCCCTTGGGGTGCTCGCGCTGAGCGTAGTAACTTCAGCATACCATGCTAGTTTTTTCTCTGGTATATTTAGGATCTATTTATACTTGGAAAAATGAGCTGCAGGGATTTTTCACTGGGCGACACAGGTCCTCCCCCAGAAAAAGATTTTTTCTTCATCAAAATCCCTTTTTTGCATCCGTTTTTAAATGAATACTTGTCAGACAAGCATTTGAATTTGCGACATCCAGTGCATTTTAGATTAACCACCTCTTGGTGGGATTCTGAACAAGTTATTACTGTATTATCTGATTTAGAATATAGATTACTGCCCATTAATCATATATTTCTGTAATATATGTATACCCTATTTTTGTGTCCCCAAAATCGTAGTTGACAAGATTTGAGTAGATGAAAGAGAGATCTCCATTACATATGCATCAACCCATGAACCTTTATGTAGTGTATATAGTTCTTCCATGTCTTTCATATTTTTTAGCATTTCTCAACTCCTCATTATCTTTTGCATTTACCTGGTGTTTCAAAATTAGAGGCTCCCCCACAGAACAACTGGAAAGTTATGAAGTTTTCTGCTATAGCCTATCTCCAAGTACATTATCTTAGTTTCTAATCAGCTATTTTTCATTTTACATTTCTTGTATTTTCATACTGAGTGACGGAGTTAGATACAGCCATGGCTAAGGACTCAGAGGAAATCAGATGGATTGACTGAATCTGGGTTATGACCTTCAGGGAGGCCAGGGATGCTGGTGCATCCTTCATTTCACGTTCCTGGATAGCTAAAAACATTAAAAGAGATGAATCCTTTGTTAAAAGAAACTGGAACAAAAATCCATATCACTTTCATTGCAAAAAGAGTGAAAATCTTGGAAAGCCTGAAGTCCTTTCTCAGGAGTCAAAAGACATCATAGCTGAGGCAGTAGATAGATCAAGAAAGTCTTAATGTAAATTGGCGTTTGAACTAGAAACAAAAAGGGAAAGAAGAGAGGTTATAGTGCTGTATATTGTGAGTTGAAAAAGTCTGGTATCAAGCCATTTCATGTTATCAGCAAGCCCAACAACACTCAGCAACAAAGAGAAGACCGGCATGGTTTTGTGGTTCATTTCTTAAAGATTGGGATGAAGCTGACTTTCTCCATGTTGCTGCATCAGATGAAATCTTCATTTACACAGTCCGGCAGCCAAATCATAAAAATGACATCATTTGGGCTGCAAAGTTGGATGATATCAGCAATGACGCACGCTATCGCCAAGTTGTGAACTTTTCTGAATGTTTGGGAATTTTTCTCTGTTTCACAGCCAAATGGTTAATGTGGATCATCAAAGAAAAAGGACAGTCATGGAATGGCAAATACTTCAGAGAGACTGTGCTTACTGGTGGCGTATTTCCTTTCCTCAAAGATCCTGAAAATGTGCTATCTGTTGAAGTCACATTTTTGCATGATAAGGAACCATGTTTCAAGGCTCTTCAGACACAGGAGCTGCTTCAAAACAGTGGTATCGATTTCTTCTCATCAAGTGAATTTCCAGGTAGTTCCCCTGACCTTAATAAGTGTGAAAACACTGGTAGTATCTCTAAGGATCATGTTGAAGCACGCACTGTGAACTATGATGGTATACCAAGCCTTGGCGATCTGCGAAGAGAGGTGACTGAAGTGCTCAGGGAAATGGAGTTTGAGTCTCAGCTTTTTAGCAATTTGCTGAAATTATACCCCTCAAGAATGCAGGCTGTGGTACAGGCAGATGGAGGCCACACAAAATATTATATACTTTTGTTTTTGTCCACATCAATTTTAGTTTATGCTGTAGGAGGGGGGGAGGGGCTTTTGTTTCAAAGCACCCTGTATATCATAAGCCTTCTGTTTTTTACATCTTTTTATCTTTTATTTGTAAGTTGTAGTTTTTTAGTTGTTAAACTTAACAAGTAGTTAGGTCACCAACTTTCATGTGCCACCATTCAGGCATGCATTGTACCAATACACCTGCCATTGCCTTTGCTCTAAACTATTGTCATGATAGGTTAATTGGATTTCCCAGCACCTTCTACCAATTTGAGCATTTGTTTCTGTACTTTGTCGGTTGCCTTTTTAAGATCTACAAATATGTATGGACTTGGTATATTTGTTCCTCTACATGTATACACATCTTATGTGACTGTCCAAACTTCAGCCTACCTTAAATGACAAGTTGTTCCGATACGTATACAAACACTCGGTCCTTTAACAATAGGAAGGTACTTAACGGCAGCTGAACCGGTCGTAAGCTTCGAACAAGGGGGTTCGGTAATTAACTACTTGTCCGGCAGTTGGCGGTCAGCTCGACTGCAAGGAGAGGAGTCACTTTGCTTTTGGCCACTTTGGTGGATGGACGTGTTGCTTGCCTCTCTGCCTGCTTCATGTCGTATGCTTTGTTTACTTCACTGCGTGAAGGTTTTCTTCTTTCTCTCTTACTGTGTGTATTTGTGCAAGGATATGCATAAGTATGTGTGTGTTTTTGTATACAATACAGTGAGATTTGTGATTTTTGAGATTTGAAATGGAATCCCAAGAGCCGGAGAGACCCCCTCGCCCCCCCATCAGCCGCAGATTGTGCCCTGGTGTGGAGGGCCGTAAGTGTGGGGCCTTTCGATCATCTGTTGAGGTTGACCCATATGAGTTTTGTACTCAGTGTAGAGGGTGGGAATGCTCTCACACCGAGATATGTGATGTATGTGTTTTTTGGTCGGAGGAGCAGGGGGAGCACTATGGGGGGAGGAAGAAGCCACGTAAGCCGGCCAAGGAGTCGTCGAACGGTTCTCCGGCTATGCCCTTGGTTATGGACACGTCTTCTTCTTTTCTCCCTCCATCTCAGCTCCCTCGTATGGCTCCTTCCCCTTCGGGGGAGGTTTCTCGCTCCTTCTCCTCTCTCGATCAGTCGAGCATGGAGGGGGGGGCGGAGATACCCCGACATCCAGTTGTATTCGGGATCCTCCGTTCACTCGGGGTGGGAACTGTCCCCCCCTCCCCCCCAAGCAAGGGGAGACCCCCCCCACTAACTCACCCGACTTTTTCCTTCCTCAGATCTGCTTGCCACAGGGGACGATCTCGGACGGGCCTGGTACTCGCTGGGGCTTCGTGGGACACTGACGGTTCAGGGACTGCTGAGTCACCTGGTGAGAGGGACCATGCCGGTAACGCACGGCCCGACCACCACGATGGTGTCCACGCCTGGCTACGCTGCTCTGCTGCACCTGGTGTGCACCCAGCACGTAGCCACAGTGACCCCGACAGCTGCTGTGCAGGCGCCGCTGCTGGAGGTTATGATGCCCGCTGTGATGCTACCACTTGGTTTTGCCGCTCTTGCTGCAGCCCCGGACTTCCGGTGTCCCAAGAGCTCTCCCCTGGACCTGCCTCCTGTGCAGAGGATGCCGCTGGTTCCTGCCCCACCTCCTGTTCCTGAGTATGCTGCCGCTCCAGTACCGGTACCAGTTCCTGCCGCCGTCGTTCCTGCCCATGGTGTTGCTGCCCCCACCCCAGGTTCTTCCGGACAGGTGCCGTCGGGCCCCGTTGCTTCGGCAACTGCCCCGGCTCCGTCCTGGATGGAAGACCTGACGGTGGTCCTGAGGAAGCTGACGAAGAAGAAGAAGAAGAAGAGGAAGGTGTCGTCGTCGTCGTCGTCTGCCGCCACTTCCCCTTCAACTTCCAAGGCCCCACAGCCGAAGAAGAAGAAGGTTGCCTCCTCCCCCCCTAAGAAGTCTCGTCCTGAGACTTCTAAAGGTCTGTCCCACTCCAGTGGGACGGTTGGGACTTCCGCCGGTCCTCCTGTTCCTTCGGGAACGGGGCCCGTCTCTCCTTCCGCAAGGAAGAAGAAGATGGGGACTGGAGGAGTGCCGGCTAACACCAGTACCTTCTCGCCTGGCGCCAGAGGTTCTGCCTCGGCGCCAGGTACCGTCTCGGCACCAGGTACCGTCTCGGCCTCTAGTTTGCGAGAGTTACCAAGTGTACAGTCACCTATGGGTGACTGTATAGCCAAGACCCAGGCAACCGAGTCCGCTCGATGCCAGGATCCAGGCATGGAGCGGAAGACTGGCAGGGGTCGCTCAGGCGACTCCCACCAGGCCAGCAATCGCTCTCGCGGCGATACGCTGATACCCAGGGTTGACTCAATGGTCCCAGACCGAACGCGGACTGAGGCAAGGAAGCAGTCCCCTCGGTCGGCTGAACCAGCCTCGGCTGGTCCAAGCGACGTGACATGATGTGAGGACAGACCTCGCTCCCACCGCGACAGCGGACTCTGCAGGTCCCTTGACCGCCGCTCCTACTGGGACCGGGTGGAGAGGGGGACCAGCAGCAGCTATTCTGACGCTCGGGACCGTCGCCACTGTTCTCGGTCCAGCCGCTTGACCAGGCCTGCAGCTTGATCACCATCGCGGGTTGGTGATCACCTGCAGCCCCCTAAGCACACCTGTTCTGCCGGTGGGCGCGGGTCTTCCTCTTCGATCCCTTCAACTTCCTCGGGCTTCACCGGGAAGAGTGAGGTGATCAGGAGTGATCGCGAGGGGTGCACTCCTCGCGATCCCATCACGATGCCCTACGAACCTGACATGGTCCTAGGACCGACCAGATCGTATGCGCAAGTGGCAGGAGGAGACTAGGAGGGGTCTGTTGTGGTTCCTCCTGTGGAAGGAGGAGGGTCTTGGGAGGCATTCTCGCTGGAAGGGCTTGATGGTCCGTCTCCGCAGGATGCAATCACCCCTGAGATCCAGAGGTCGTTCGCGGAGGTTATTGCGCAGATTTGTCAGCACAATGACTTCGGGGAAGGATTGCCTCTCCCACCTTCCAAGCCCACATCAGGTTTGGAGTCATTCTGGGGACCCAAAAAGGAAACCAGGACGACGGTGGGTCTGCCTCGATCGGCCTTGGCTGACAGCATACTGAGCCAAGTAGACGCTCTCGTCTCCGGACAGGAGGGTTCGCTTCGGTCCGGTAGGTGTTCCAAGCTCCTTCCCCCACCTCTACCACGACAGAGGCGCTTCTACCTGCCTTCAGAGGACCCTCCGCCGCTTAAACAGGTTAACCCGGAGCTAGCTAGGCTAACTCCGGGTGTGTCTCTGCAGCAGCTCCTGTCGGAGAACCTCTGGTTCTCGCAGCAAGAGGCACTAACTTTGGAATCTACCGCAATGGCAGCATTCCAAGCAGTCTCCTGGATCGACCTGTGGTCGAAGGCCACGGCCTCCATGGGGAACATCACTCCTGAAGGGGACCCGGCTTTTGTGAGACTCCGAGTGACCAGGGCGGCTGGGCATGAGGCGGCCCTGGGTCTTCGCAACGGACCGGTGCGGAGTTCCTCCTCTCTCTTCCCCAGAGAGATGGTGGACGCTGTGGTGGAACAACGGTGCACTGACGACAGTGACCGTCTCGTCCACCTGGCAGTCTCGAAGGTGGCTGGGCAACCTCGGACGACTGCGGCTAAGCCCAAGAGTTTTGCTAGCGCTTCCTCTGTGGGCAAGATGATCGCCTCGTCAAAGCCTAGAGGAAAGACTCTCCCTTCAACTTCTGCTGTAAGGAGTGACTGCAACCAGCCCTCCTCCCAGTCCTTCTCTTGAGGAGGATCTGGGAAGAAGTTGAAGAGAGGAGGGAAACGCTAGGGACGGCGTTCCCCCTCACCTATTGCCGGAAGTGGAGGGTTCCCTGGCGAGCCATTGGGCAACATGGCAGCGCTACGGAGCAGAGACCTGGATAGTGAACGTTCTTCGGGAGGGATATTTACTACCCTTCAAGTCTCAGCCACCCCTCACCTCCAACCCGGTCCATCTGCAAACCTACGTTCCTGGCTCGACCAAGGACGTGACGCTTCGGCAGGAAGTAGAAGCCATGCTGAGCAAACGTGCTGTGGAGATTGTATGGGATCAGTCGCCGGGCTTCTACAGTCGACTTTTCCTTGTGAAGAAGTCCTCGGGGGCCTGGCGCCTGGTGATAGATCTCTCTCCCTTGGACCGATTCGTTCGCCAGACTCGGTTCACGATGGAAACAGCACGTTCAGTGCTCGATTCCATCAGGGAGAGCGACTTAATGCTTTCAGTGGATCTGAAGGATGTGTATTTCCAGATACCCATCCATCAATCCTCCAGGAAGTACCTCCGCTCCATCCTCGACGGGACGGTGTACCAATTCAGGGCACTCTGTTTTGGTCTCTCAACTGCCCCACAGGTGTTCACACGAGTGTTCACGCTGGTGTCGGCTTGGGTCCACTCGGTAGGGATACATCTGCTGAGGTATCTCGACGATTGGTTAGTCCTGGTGAGCGCTCGCTCACAGTTGCTGCAGGACAGAGATCGACTCCTCGAATTCTGCCGCGATCTAGGGATCGTAGTGAATTACGAGAAGTCAGACCTCGAGCCCAAGCAGAGGATGAAGTACCTGGGCATGCTGATCAACACGGTAGCAGGGTGAGTCTTCCCCACAGATTCGCGGATCAGCAGGTTCTGGGAGGCAGCAAGACAGTTCCTGTCTCTATGGGCGTCTTCACCTGTGACCTCTTCAGTGGAGACTAAAGGAGTGTTGGTCACAGGCAAGAGACTCTCCCTTCCTCTCCGTGTCCCTCACAGAGGAGGAGAGGCAGGACATAGCCTGGTGGCTGGATGACGGGAACCTCGTAAGAGGAGTGCCTCTTCGCACTCTCCCCCCGGAGATGTTGCTGTTCTCAGACGCATCGACCGAGGGATGGGGCGCACACCTGGAGGAGTTGCTGACTACAGGCGTGTGGGACCATCGCGACAAGCACCTTCACATCAACGTTCCTGGAGCTCAAGGCAGCGTTCCTCGCTCTCCAAGAGTTCCAGGACCGTCTGGTGGGACACTCGGTGGTGTTGAGATTGACAACACCACGGTAGTGCCGTACGTCAACAAGCAGGGGGGCCTATTGTCCCTCCCGCTGCACCAGTTGATGTTGCAGGTGCACGAGTGGGCCGTGGCACACTCAGTAGAGCTGTCGGCCCGCTACATTCCAGGCAAGAGGAATTTGGTAGCCGACAAGCTCAGCCATTGGGATCAGGTGATAGGAACCGAATGGTCCCTTCATCCAGACGTGGCGTAAAGGCTCTTCAACCTGTGGGGGCGTCCAGTCGTGGATCTGTTCGCCACCCTCACAACAGAAAAAACTAAGTTTTCTACTCGGTTGTGCCGGACCCATGGGCAGCTGCAGAGGATGCTCTTCAACACCCGTGGGACAACCTCTTCGTATATGCCTTTCCCCCGTTCTGTCTGATTTGCAAAGTGATCAGCAGGGCGCTGATCACCGCGAACCTTTGGATGATCCTGGTGGCACCCAAACAGCCTCAAGCTGTTTGGTACTTGGACCTGCTGGCTCTGCTTGCCGAAGCACCGAGAGAGATTCCCCCCTGGCACAACCTCCTGCGCCAGCCACACGTCGAACGGTACCACCAGTCCGTCCAGTCCCTGTGTCTTCACAGCTGGCTGTTATCCACCATCTCTTGTGAGTGAGAGGCGTTTCTCGCAGCGCAGCAACAGAGATGGCTGGATACCTCTGACAGTCCTCTGCAGCTGTCTACCAGGAGAAGTGGTCCGTCTTCTGTGGTTGGTGTCGTGGACGGGGTCTATCTCCTCTCAGAGCCACTCTTCAGCAGGTAGTGGATTTCCTCGTCTTCTTTCACCGAGAGAAGCTCCTCTCTGTCTCCGCAGTTAAAGGATACAGAACTGCCTTGGCCCTAGTCCTTAAGCTGCGAGGTGCAGATGTCTCCTCTTCTTTTGAGATCTCCCTCCTGATGAAGAGCTTCGAGAGGTCTTGCCTACCGAGGGAACTCAGGCCCCTGGGGTGGGATGTGACTCTCGTCCTTAGGAGTTTGACTCGCAGACCCTTCGAGCCACTCCGAGAGTCGTCAGACAGGGAACTAACCCTCAAGACCCTCTTCCTGCTGGCCCTGGCATCGGCAAAGAGAGTAGGGGAACTGCATGGTCTTTCTTTCGATGTAAAGCACACGAGGGGATGGGGATCGGTGACGCTCTATTTCGTCCCGAACTTCGTAGCGAAGACTCAGAATCCTTCAGTCCCTGACGACCGGTTCGAGTCTTTCACGATCCCCTCCCTGAAGGATTTCACCGATAATGATGCGGATGAGATGCTGCTTTGTCCTGTTAGGGCACTACGGCGCTATCTGAAGAGAACTCGGCACCTCAGGCCTGAGTGTCGACGCCTCTTCATTAGCACCGGGGTTACCAAGAAAGAAGTTCCCAAGAACACTTTCTTTCTGGCTGCGTGAGGTGATCAGGAGGGCGTACGACACGGATGGTAGTGACGACACCCGTACCCTTCGTCCGAGAGCCCACGAAGTCAGAGGTATTGGTCCAACCCTTGCGTTCCGCAAGAACTTCTCCCTGGCGCAGGTTCTGAAGGCAAGAACTTCTCCCTGGTGCAGGTTCTGAAGGCAGGGGTTTGGGCCAACCAGACCACCTTCACTTCATTCTACCTTCGGGATATTACTCACAGGTCCTTGGACACTTTTTCCTTGGGACCCGTGGTGGCTGCTCAACAAGTTGTGTAGTCTACCCAGCACTCGAGCAGACAGAACACCATCGCATCCTTGTATGACTGCATGAATGGACGAGTTAAAGAGAGTGTGACTGGCTTCTCTTCCTCCTTTGTTCTTCTCCTCTACCTGTGGGCAGAGGGCCGCGGTCGTCTCTACACTGAACAGGAGGCCGATGCAGGTAAGCTACACAACTGAGCGCCATCCTATCCGTTTCAGTAGGGATAGGAGTGTTTATCCGCCACTCCCCAACAATGGAGGGGGGAGTGGAAGCCAACAAGAGACAAACCCTTGACTTTATTTTGGCTCTTGAAGTAGGAACTAGCTCTTGCCTTTTGCTATTTATAAGAGGTACGCTTGCCTCCCTCTTATAAATTTGGTCCAGAAGTCTGACCACTGATCCTGCGGTTCACACCCCGATCAGCTGGGCAGAGGCTAGGGTCCCTCCCTCTGCTCTTATGACCAGGGAGGGAACCAAGGTAGGACGAACACCAGTCTGTTCGTAAGACTCAGATTCCACCCACCAAGAAGTGAGTCTTCCTATTGTTGAAGGACCGAGGGATTGCATACGTATCGGAACAAATAACAATCTGTCGGAAATTTTATTTTTCCTAACTATACAAACCCGAGGTCCTTTACATATGTCCCACCCCATGCCACCCCTCACTCTGCGTTTCCTGGGCCTAAAGCAAAGTGACTCCTCTCTTCGCAGTCGAGCTGACCGCCAACTGCCGGACAAGTAGTTGACTACCGAACCCCCTTATTCGAAGCTTACGACCGGTTCAGCTGCTGCTAAGTACCTTCCTATTGTTAAAGGACCTCAGGTTTGTATAGTTAGGAAAAATACAATTTCCGACAAATTGTTATTTTTCCAAATAAGTAAATATACGGCAGTCCCTGGTTAACGACGGAAGTTCCATTCCCGGACGAACGCTGTTTGCCAAAAATTGTTGTTAAATGGAATATCACAATATTTATGATAATAAGTGGAATTTACAATGCTGTAAGTGCCAATCAGTGCTGATAACTGCCTACCACCACTGATAATCGCTTACTGACATTGCTAAATTGCCTGCTGACACTGATTAACTGCTTACTGGCGGTGGAATTTTCTGGTTGATGACGCCATTATTCAAGCGCATAAAACTGAAACTGTAAACTGATGCTGCTAAGAAGCAGGGTCTACCTGTAAAGGAAATTTTGTCAGAATCTTCATAATTCTCAGGTTAGCCAATTACAAAATTTTTAAAGAGTTGCAAATTATTATATAAAATCTAAATTAATGTGAACAACAAACCCTTTGGTCCAGTCCTATGAGAGCTAAGTATTTGGACTCAGTTGTGTTGTTAAACTACTAAATAATAATAACAACAATAATAATAATAATAATAATAATAATAATAATAATAATAATAATAATAATAATAATAATAATAATAATAATAATAATAATAATAAATGGTACGAACACCAACCTGAGGGAGTAATAGTAAGCGATCAGGCAAAGATCCTCAGGAACTAAGGTATTAGAACAGATAGGGTGATATGTGCCAATAGATTAGACGTGACATTGACAAAATCAAGATGATCAATCATTGATGTCACACCATGGAACATCAGAGTACAAGAGATAGAAAGAAAAAATTGATAAGTATCAAGAACTGAAATTAGAAGTAAGAAGATATGGTGTATGCCAGTGGAAATAATACCCATAATCATAGGAACACTAGGCACAATCCCAAGATCCCCGAAAAGGAACTGGAAATACTAGATGCCGAAGTAGCTCCAGGACTCGTGCAGAAGTGTGTGCTACTCATTTTGAGTTTTTTTAACTTGGGCTGGAAATTTTGATGAGGCTGAAAAATAAAGTTTTTATATTCAGTGTAGTCTTGTTTAGAGAAGGTGATATAGTGTGTAGAGAAAATTCCAGACTATTTGGTGTATATGTAGGCAAAGATAAAGTGTTATATACATAGGGTTTAGGGGTCTTAGAACAGATTGTCTGGCATCTTACAAGGGTCCTATTTCTTCTGGTGGTACATAGTATCTTAATGGATGGTTGCTACTTTTATCAACTGATTACCTTCTATGTTTTGTCTATATGCTTGGACAGTCTGCAAGCAAGACAGTGATGGTCAGTAAGCCTGATGTCAGATTATGCTCAATCTTATAGTATGTGTAATTATTAATAAAATGTTTCAAAGAGCTGCAGCTAGTATTATTGTATGGAATAGCATGTGTTCGTATTGGAAAACATATTTGCAAACACTGGATTGGATCTAACTTCTTCTCCTCCTGTAGTTATAGTATTTATAGCCAAAATGTGTACTATTTCATGTTTTTGTAGCTTGCATGTAAATTTCAATTGCTATAAATAATACTAAGTTATGCTTAAGTGAATTATGTTAGCTGCTGATAGTGTTAACCATATTCAATTGATTAACACTGTTTTTAGAGTATACTACGTATATGTTTCATGTCATGTTAGGTCATATTCTAATGGTTTAAATTGTAATAATGTAATATTTTACACTTTTAAAAGAGCGTATCAAGGGGATCATCACGTGCACAGTCACCGCAGCCTGGTGGGTCATTGCATCCATCTCCTTGCCATACACGATCTCCAAGTCTTACCATCAAGCCATATACATTAACTGCCAAGATCATTGACACAGGTTTGAGAAATTATTCCCTCTACATGTATGTTTGTTATGTCTTAGATGTGGTTGGGATATATGTACTAAATGTATATGATTCTTTGATTTATTTGCCCATTGTTATATGTGGCTCATGTAATTTTCTATTTTGGCAGAAATTGTACGTGAAGGTAGCAAGTCACATGCCATTTACATAGTAAGTGTTATGCGAAAGGATGGCTCAGGACATGAAGAACTGTGGCATGTTTTCAGACGATACTCAGAATTTCATGATTTCCATCTTTCCATATGCTCAAAGGTAAGGGAAATGTGTTCTATTCCAGGAAATTATGGAGTACAGTATTATCAACTTTTATAATAGTCACACTGAAGTACCTTATCTTTTAATCTGTCATATGTCTTTTAATTTGTCATATGTCAAGTTGTGTGAAGTAGTTCATGAAATATATTTTGTAAATACGTATGTATGTACCGTATATACTCGCATATCATGTGACTTTTGAAGCCCTAATTTTGTAGCTAATTTTAAGGGGGTCGCATCTTACATGAAATACAAAATTCGGATATGTAATAATCATATATTAGTATCATATGATAAAATACAAACATAATAGATATGCATCTTTTCCATGGATATTTTAAAACGTTTTGTTTTACTTCACTGCATCCAATAATATTACTATATGTATTTTCATACTACTATTTGCTTGTATTATCAAATACAAACAGCAATCAATGTTTTTGTTTTTGGAAATCGGCTGAGAACGATTGCGAAGTTTGTTTTGCTGTGTTGAACTCAAATCAAAGCAACTTTCTTGCCTCTAGTTAGCGCAAATGAATCTCAAGATACTTTATTTATATGAGACAAGGTTATTTTATGTTATACAAGGGGTTTTCAAGTGGAAATATCACTTGAAAACGTATTGTTTGTGAACGAAATTTAGTTAATTATTTCGTTAGTAGATGGTGCTGAGGGCATGTTTATTGCGAAAACAAAAATCAACATTCCGTTCAATATTTTCACTTTATCTAATCAGAATACAGTGGTACCTCGAGATACAAAATTAATCCGTTCCTAGGCGGCTTTCGTATCATGAGCTTTTCGTATCTTGAACCGCATTTTACATGTAAAATGGCTAATCCGTTCCAAACCCTACAAAAACACTCCAGTAAATTTTATAATAAGCTAAATTGACCAATAAACAATGAAATACTACAACAATTTGGACCATTCAATACCTAACTTAATACGTACTAGTACTAATATGTATGTACCTGTAAATAAAGTGTATTAGTGTACATGGCATACAAGAAATGCTGTACGTACATATGTACGTATGTAGTAAAATGTGGAACCTTACCTTTCGAGTGAGGCTGTCTCCGAAAGTGGCGACAGAGGAGGAGGACAAACGGCAGAAAATTTCTTATAGTACGTACACTTAACTTTAAGAAACGCATTGAAAAATGTCAGGAAACATAAACTAAACTTTACGAAACACATTAACAAAACTGTAACATTTAACTTTACAAAAAACTTAAAATTAAATTTTTTTTTCTTTTTTGATTTTTACATTTTTTTTTACTTTTTTATTCTTTACTTTTTCTGGGCTCAGCTCGTGTCGCTGCGCGAAATATCCTTTAATCTATTATTTCTAGGGTAAATGTACTAACACATACCAGAGAATAAATAAAATAAAGAAAAAGGTCAGTATAACTGACTCGCTCACCCTCCAGGAGGGTGTCGGTATGAACACTAGGCGAGTGAGACCACTACCACGAGCCAAATGCCAATAGAAATCTCCCACTACAAAATCCCTCCAAGAGGGGAGCCGACCCACAGAGTGAGCAGCTCGTACTACTACTACTCCATCCCATGCTGCCGACTGCTGCGCCTCTGGTGGCCATCCTTTCAAGTTAGCGCACACGAGCGGTTGTGATATTTTTCTCTCTGTGTTTTTTGTGCCCTTTCATTGGATTTTCTATTATGGAGCGTGCAGCTATCGCAGCAGCTAAGTTAAGTACTCAGTATTTACGGTTAGTTGGTTTTTTCCGGCCCTGAGACAGTATTTGCCGTTTTTTAGGTATAAATACGACCTCGGGTCGGAAGCATGGCAGCATGGTTCTGCCTCGTGATGGGTTCGTTCTTGGTCTCCCATACCTAGAACATCCCCTTATTTATCTTCGCTCTTTATGATTATCCGCTTTACTTAGGGTACGGTCTACTCAGGTTTGTCATGCATGCATGTATTTTACCTTACGTAGGCTTCTTCTATCCAGACCCTAGTCCAGGTTCTTAGTATCGGCCTCTGACTAGCTTTGAGTGGTAGACTTGCCTTCGGGTTAGTCGTACACTCCTGGATTTTTTTCTCCTGCTATATTGTTTTCTTTCTTTCATTTATTTATTTATATAACTGTATATTTTATTATTGTTAGGTTAGTTAGGCGTCTGGCTTAGCCTAGGTCCTGGCTCTTTGAGCCTATACTACCGCTCATCAGTTCGGTTGCTTCCCTATAGCATCTCTCTGATCAGTTGGTTCGGCCCAGTGGGCTTATTTGCCTCCGCTTTTCAGTCAGTATGCTTCCCGATAGCATCTCCCTGATCAGTGTTGTCCTAGGCTTAGTTGTCGTATTTGGTCTTACCGCCTCGTGGTCACTTCGTGATCACGGGGCAGCCAGACGCCTGTCCAGTCATTCTTCCCCCCCCTCACCGCTCTTCCATAGAGTCGGGCGGGGGCGGGTCGGTCTGCCCATGCTCGCTCCCATGACCCGAAGCCTGCCCTCCCCTCTCTCCCCTCAGGCGGAGGGGCTAGGGAGTCGGGACAGACCAGACTGGTCTCGACCTCTCCGGCTTCTCGGTCCGGCCGGTTGGTACTGGCCTTGCCCACCCTCCGCGCTACCTTGTCGCTCCGGGCTAGCTTGAGCCTGTATGTCTTCTCGCTCTTTCCCATCTTACTAGGGCTCCTTCCTGATCGGAGTCCTGGTATCCAGCGGAAAGTTGTTAGTCCACCCAGTAGGGTGGACCGGAGCATACAGTGGGTCTCTACTAACCTTACCGTTTTGCTGAGTTACTACACTCCGCTACGCACTGGACTTAGTCCGGTTTGCTTGTGTGTTAGGTTTAAGTTATCGTTTAAGTTATCTTAAGAACCTTAAACCATCCCCCTCCCTTTCATATCTTACCGGATCTCTCCGGGATTATAGCCTATTCAGGCGATGCAGGGAGGGGTTATGCACAAATTTTTTCCGAGCTCCGGCATGCATCGGAGCTCTTCTGTCCTTAGACTGTAAGTGATGTTTTTTAAGATACTCATGTGTCTCCCCACTTACAGGCCACCAACTGTGAGCATCCGGATGTTCCGCCACACTTCAGGACCCTTGTGGACACGAAGTTTGCCGGTCCCATGCTCATGCGCGACTCCGCTCGGGGACATCCAGGTCTGGTACCATGAGACGTGTACCATAGTTACGATCTGGTGAGCCAGCTTTTTGGAAGGGGTAAGTTTTACATCCCCAGTAGCTGCTCCGCCTCTTTTTTAGCGCTTAAGTTTTCATCATATTAACTTAAGGCAATTAATTTAAGTTATACTTTAAGTTTTAGTTTTAAGTGATTCTTAAATCTAAACTACGCCCTCTCTTCCAGGCTCCGGCGGTAAGAGATACCGCACTGGCTACCCTGCGGGCCTGGGTCGGCGGTTTTGGGAAAAACGCCGCCAAGGGACAGCCCTACATCCTAGAGAAGCGGTTGGCATTACTAATCTTCCCCGGAGGCAAGGCGACAGGATACGTCGAACCCGATAGAAGCGGATCCGACTATCGCCTTCATCCAACAACAGCTGGCCACCTCATTAACTGATCAGGACCAGGATATCTCTACGGATGTCGCGACCACCCTAGATATTAATGTTGAACCTATGGTAGGTATAGACGACCTGTTGGTCGAGGTAGGTACGGTGGACACCCAAGGGTCACCCTTGGGCGTAACTGTTTCTTCTACTCCTGCAACCTCTCCATCCTTCCAAGGCTTTACGGGTGACGAAATATATTCTCCTCCTGGTGCTTCGGTTAGACCTAAGGTCAAGTCTAAGGTGATGACTTTGACTAAGACGTCGTCGTCGTCTAAGAAGAACGACTTCGGCTTCATCCTCCTCCGTAAGTCTCCGGCTGGGAATCCCGGAGCATCCAGGTCTAAAAGCTTCTAGCTCCGGCTCTAAGTCCTCGAGGAGTAAATCCTCCAGAGAGAGATCTCGCACTCGGCAGACAATCACCAGTTCCGCTACCTTTGGTTCCGATTTCAGAGCCTCCCCTCCACCTCCGCAGCAAGCTACCGGCTTTGGACTCCAATGCTGGCCTGTTGCAACAGGTGGGGGACCTGTTGGGTCCTTAAAGAGGTAGCATGGAGCAAATGATCTCTCGTCTGTCGACAGGATTACTTCCCAGGACTCCATTATAGCCGGGGCTGAGAGAAGCTCCTCTAGCCTCTCCTCCACTGTCCAACACGAGTGGGATCCCAACTTCCTCCGTATGACTCACTACCTCAGTTCTCTATGAACAATCCGTGGAGAGTAGCGTCATACGCCCCCTTCCAGGACGGTCTCATCTCTATACCGGAATTTGGGACTCGAAGAATAGAGGACTTCGAGTTCTTCCCGGAAGACCTCCAGCCTCCGTTCATAGGCTACGCAAGGCTTACGCCGTCGGCTATGGTGCGGGACGATAAGGTACCTAAGGAGACAGTCCTCTACTCACGAGACCAGGCTCAGAGAGAATGGCTCAGGTGTTTAGAGGACATGGATTGTTCTAACACCAAGATACAACCATTTAAGAGTCCCTTTACCATTTTTACAATGGATGAGAGTACCCCGCTCCCGTTCCTAACCAAGATCGCGAGGTCGACCATCCCAGCGCGGCCCAGAAGGGGGAACCTATACCGCAGTTGAAGGAAGCGGATCCCACTTCTCCGTTGCTCCCCTCAGTTGGAGAATGTTGGGAAGACTGCCGAATACATTCTCAGCTGGCAAACTCAAACCGGACTGTGCTATGGAGCAGTTTGGTGAAAAGCTACCCAGGCTCCCAGATAGCCTTATTCAGGCTGAGTTTGATGCAAAATCGCGTCTAGCCAGATCCATCAATTCTATGGCTATGTCTGAGGTAGCTACCATGGGCTTATAGATCAGAAACCGATTTTTAAGCTCATGACCAAAGCCCTGACTCAAACGGTACAGTCAGATATGTTTGAGTTTTGCCACTGCTCGGACGAATTGTAGGAAGCAATGTCCTACAAGAGGCAACCATTCGGCATGAACCGAATAGGTTACTCTCGTCTAGCATCCTGGGGAGGCACAGATCTCTTCCCAGAAGCTATGGTTAAGGAGGTCCAGTCAGAGGCTACCAGGTTAAACCAGAGCCTTAAGGATCGTTGGGGCCTTTCGGCTAAGAGGAGGCAAGACCTGACTCCTAAAGGTAAGGGACAAAAAGAAACCCAGGCGTTTCCAACCTTACCAGAAGAAGCAACTACGCTTTCCTCAACAAGTTCCAACAGTACCGTTAGTGCAGACAGCCCAACCCTCAATCACTCCATTCTAAAGGTCAATCACAGCCATATGTGATATCCCCTCAGCCTCAGCCCTCCACCTCTTACGCCATCTCTCCAGCTTACAATCAAGCCTTCGAGAGTCAAGCTTCTCAGAAGTATGACCGCGGGTCGGGAAGGGAGGTAGAGGTAAGCGTTCCTTTCGTGGGAGAGGATCGGAGGCCCCTTTAACAGGGGAAAGCACTTCAGAGGAGGCCGAGGCGGTTACCAGAACCAATGAAGAACTCAGGTGGGGTGGGGGGAGGCTGTTTCACTTTCGCCACCGGTGGAAACTTCAGCCAATGGGCTCAGAGCATAGTGTCAAAAGGTCTGGGTTGGAGCTGGTTGACGAACCCACCTCCATCCAGACCTTTCCGTCAACTTCCTTCCAAGGAATTGACAGAGTACGCAGACGATCTCCTTCAAAAAGGAGCTATAGCGAGAGTCAAGAGATTAAAATTTCAAGGTCGCTTGTTCAGCGTGCCAAAGAAAGGCTCACAAAAAAGAAGGGTAATCTTAGACTTGTCCCGCTTAAACTTAGCCATCCGCTGCGACAAGTTCAAGATGCTCACGATCTCACAGGTGCGGACCCTACTTCCCCTGGGGGCGTCACCACCTACGATCTTACAGACGCTTACTATCATATCCCTATTGCAAGACACTTCCGTCCGTATCTGGGGTTTCAAGATAGGAGACCAGACATTCTCCTTCAAGGAGTAGTTCCATTCGGACTCAACGTGGCACCCAGAGTGTTCACGAAGCTAGCGGAAAAGTGGTAGTGCAACAACTCAGATCGCAAGGGATCATGGTAGTAGCGTATCTCGACGATTGGTTGATCTGGGCCCCATCAGTCGAGGAATGCAACAGAGCTACTCTGAAAGTGATTCAGTTCCTGGAATATCTAGGCTTCAAATAAACAGGACCAAATCAAGACTCACTCCAGAGTCAAACTTTCAGTGGCTGGGCATTCAATGGAATCTAGCATCCCACACTCTCGATTCCATCAACCAAAAGGAAAGAAATAGCAAAGTCAGTCAAGCAATTTCTAAGTCACAAACTAGCGTCCAAGAGAGCCCAGGAAAGGATCCTGGGTTCTCTCCAGTTGCATCAGTGACAAACGTCTTAATGAAAGCCAAACTGAAAGACCTAACCAGAATCTGGCGCTCGCGAGCAAACATCAGGTCCAGGACAAACTATCCTCAGTGCCTCTGATTCTAAAGAATCGACTTCGGTGGCCATGGGCGAGAGTCAAGAATTATCAATGTCAGTACCCCTTCAGTTCCCTCCACCAGGGGTCACCATCCCACCACAGACGCATCCTTAAGCAGCTGGGGAGGTATTCCCAGGTCAAAAAGGTTCAAGGGACTTGGTCACCTCAGTTCCGTCAGTTTCATATAAACTACTGGAGGCAATGGCAGTGTTCTTGACTCTAAAAAGGTTACGCCCACCCAAGTACTCCACATAAGCTAGTCCTGGACAGCGCAGTGGTAGTACATGTATAAACAGAGGAGGCTCCAAGTCCACGTCTCTAATCCGTCATGATAGCCATCTTCTCCCTGGCAGACAAGTTCAGTTGGGCATCTTTTCCTCCACTCACATAGCTGGAGTAAGAAACGTCATAGCAGACGCCCTATCCCGATCAGTACCCCTAGAGTCGGAATGGTCACTGGACAACAGTTCGTTCCAATGGATCCTTCAAAGAGTCCCAGGGCTACAGGTGGACCTCTTCGCATCACAAGCGAACCACAAACTACCGTGTTATGTAGCCCCCAACCTGGACCCTCTGGCCTATGCCACGGACGCCCTGGCTCTGACTGGAACAACTGGGAGAAGATTTACGTCTTCCCTCCAGTGAATCTCCTCATGAAAGTATTGAACAAACTCAGGACTTTCAAGGGTCAAGTGGCTCTAGTAGCCCCAGACTGGCCGAAGAGCAACTGGTATCCTCTAATTTTGGAGCTGGGCCTTCGTCCTCTTCAGATCCCCAGTCCCAACTCTCCAGTCAGTACAAATGAAGACTGTGTTCGCTTCCTCAGGGATTCTCAAAACCCTAAACTTTATGGATTTCATGAAGTTTGCGGCAAAAGAGATGCGAATATTGACCCTCAGAATATTCTATTCTTGGAATCCGATAAAAGGGATTCGACTTTGAGGCAGTATGATGCTGCTGTCAAAAAGTTAGCAACCTTCCTGAGAGATTCGGATATTAGAATCATGACAGTTAATTCAGCTATTATCCTTTTTCAGATCCTTATTTGAAAAAGGTTTAGCAGCTAGCACGATTACGACAAACAAGTCAGCTTTGAAAAGATATTTCAATTTGGATTTAACATAGACTTGACGGATTCCTACTTCTCGTCTATTCTAAGGCATGTGCTAGGCTTAGGCCTTCTGTAAGGCCTACGTCAGTTTCATGGTTCTTAAAACGATGTTCTAAAACTGGCTTAAACCGAACCGATAATGACACATGCTCGTTTATAATGCTCTTAAGAAAACCCTATTCTTATTAAGCTTAGCTTCAGGAGCAAGAATTTCAGAACTTTCGGCTCTATCCAGAGACCCGGATCATATTCAGTTCCTTCCCACAGGAGAAGTCCACTTTCTCCGGAACGTAGCTTTTTAGCAAAGAATGAAGATCCTTTGATGAGGTGGGAACCTTGGAAGGTACTACCCCTTCCACAAGATGTATCTCTTTGCCCCAGTACAATCCTTACCGAGCCTTTCTGTCTAGGACCTCCTCATCTTCGTCGGGTCCCCCCTTTAGGGGGTTTATGGGAGGGAAAAAGGTGAATTTTTTATTTTTCCATTAAAGGCATCAGGCAACAAATCCTGTACTTTATTAAGCAAGCCAATCCAATCCTGACTCTTTCCCGAAAGCACATGATGTCAGGGCAGTAGCCACCTCAATTAATTATTTCCAACATATGAACTTCGATGAGTTGAAAAAGTATACTGGATGGAAATCGCCGACAGTGTTCAAACGTCACTACCTTAAGTCCTTGGAAGCTCTGAAATTCCCTAGCAGTAGCAGCGGGTAACATAGTTTCCCCTGACTCTAGCTAGTTGTAGTAGAAGATTCAGTCTCCTTTCTACCTGCCTCACCCAAAAGTTCGTCTATTCCTACCTGGTTCATTTGCATTCACCTTGTGTCTTAGCTGCTTTTGATAGTGTAGTGGGTGTGCCCCTTATTGTCTGGTTAGGGACCACAATCACAAATGATTATACAACATTGATCTCAATGGATGTTTCCCCCTTTTATCTTTTTATGCTAGGGGATACAATTCATATGTTATCAATGATTACGGGGTTTTGGTATATTAAGTCATATAACATTCCTTTATATATTATTATTGTTGATTGTTTTTATTAATTGCTATTATACTTTTGATACATGCTGTTACACAGATAACATTGATACATGTAAATAATTTTACCTGTACATATGTAATTACCTTATGTTTACAAACATGATTAGATTTAAGGGTAATTTAAGCATATTTCTATTTTTATACCCCGTGGTATATGTATCTTTTAGCAATTCTTATAGTTTATTCTTATATATTTTATTTTTTATCTTTTATTTGAGACCTATTCTGATTTATTTATTTTATTTTTATTCTCATTTTATTACTTTTGTTGACAATCTTGTGCTATTTCTCTGGTACGATTTCGCGCAGCGCACGAGCTGAGCCCAGAAAAGGGATTTTTGACGTAAGGAAAAATCTATTTCTGGGCGATTGGCTCGTGTCGCCAGCGAAATCCCACCCTACATCCCTTCTTCCGCCCAAGATTGTCTGCTAACTTCAGGATGGCCACCAGAGGCGCAGCAGTCGGCAGCATGGGATGGAGTAGTAGTAGTACGAGCTGCTCACTCTGTGGGTCGGCTCCCCTCTTGGAGGGATTTTGTAGTGGGAGATTTCTATTGGCATTTGGCTCGTGGTAGTGGTCTCACTCGCCTAGTGTTCATACCGACACCCTCCTGGAGGGTGAGCGAGTCAGTTATACTGACCTTTTTCTTTATTTTATTTATTCTCTGGTATGTGTTAGTACATTTACCCTAGAAATAATAGATTAAAGGATATTTCGCTGGCGACACGAGCCAATCGCCCAGAAATAGATTTTTCCTTACGTCAAAATCCCTTTTTTATACAAAATTTCAATTTCTTCAACACTTTCAACTTTGTTTTTTTTTTGTAGTATCAATTGGATCTTCCTTTTTGCTTGCTCCTGCTAGTACTAAAGGCCTAATTGGATCTTCCTTTTTGCTTACTCCTGCAAGTACTAAAGGCCTCTTTAAAAAATAACTATCCAAGGAAGATTGCTTCTGCCTGCTTTTCAAAATGCTCCTGAAACGACTCAGGCAAACGTCATCAGACTGCACAAGCATACGACCTGTGTAAGCCTTTTCGGGGTGTTTCTTTTCTACAAATGATTGCACCTTATGAAAAGCAGCTAGAGTATCCTTAATTTCTGTCGTTGTCATAGGGTCGTTGTCGTCCTCCTCCCCGCTGCTAGAGAACTCTTTTTGAACGACGTTATGTTGCATAGCCTCCAACTCCTTCAGGTCATCCGTCGTAAGCTCCCCTTGGTGCTCCTCGAGAAGGTCATTGATGTCGCCCTCGTCGATGACCAGCCCCATGGACTTGCCGAGTGCAACGATCTCATCAAAATCTGGTTACAAAACAGTTTCAGGATCGTCAACTGTTCCTGAATCTGCAGCACCAGCTTCGCCCACGTCGAATCCCTCGAAGTCTTGGGTGGATACGGCATCAGGCCAGAGTTTCCTCCACGAAGAATTCAAGGTTTGCCTCGAAACCTCCTGCCAAGCTTGGTTGATGAGTCTGATGCATATCACAACATCGAAATGCTCCTTCCAAAATTCACACAAGGTGAGGTTTGTGGTATCGGTGATGTTGAAACACCTCTTGAAAAGATGTTTCGTATACAGCTTCTTGAAGTTCGATATCACTTGCTGGTCCATGGGCTGGAGGAGAGGGGTGGTGTTAGGCGGAAGATAAAGAACCTTGATAAACGAATACTCCGCTAGGATATCTTCCTCAAGGCCAGGAGGGTGAGCAGGGGCATTGTCCAACAACAGCAGACATTTCAGAGGGAGGCGCTTCTCTTCCAAGAATTTCTTCACTGTCAGGCTGAAACAGATTTACCCACTCCGTGAACAAAAGTCTTGTTACCCAGGCTTTCGCATTAGCCCACCACATCACCGGAAGCTTCTCCTTTAGCACTTTGTGGGCCATGAAGGCTCGAGGAGTGTCTGAATGATAGATCAGTAGGGGTTTCACCTTGCAATCCCCACTGGTGTTCGAACAAAGTGTGAGCGTAAGCCTGTCTTTCATAGGCTTATGCCCGGGTAGCTTCTTCTCTTCCTCCGTGATATACGTCCGACGAGGCATTTTTTTCCAAAAAAGGCCAGCCTCATCACAGTTGAAGACTTGCTGAGAACTGTAGCCTTCCTTGATTGTCATCTCGTCGAATGTCTTAATAAAGGCTTCGGCGGCTTTCGTGTCCGAGCTGGCCGCCTCCCCATACTGCACCACCAAATGGATGCCAGTCCGTCTACGGAATTTTTCGAACCACCCATGAGAAGCCTTGAAGTTTGGGGTTGGCGTCGATGTCTCTTCTCCTCCTCGTCTTCGGCCCGGCAATCAAATTGCCGAAAATAGCGCTGGCCTTGTGGCAGATTGCCGTCTCCATTATCGTATCGCCAGCGATTTCTTTGTCTTTTATCCAGACAAGATGCAGCCGTTATATCTCATGGTACACGTGGCTCCTCTTGCTAGACAAAATAGTCACGTGACGCCCTTGGAAGATGTAGCTACTTTGATGGCATCCTTCTGCTTAAGGATGGTGCCTATTGTCGATGGATTTTGGCCGTATTCCTTGGCGATCACACTCAATCACCTGCCAGCTTCATACTTTTTTATTATCTCCATTTTTGTTTCCAAAGAAAGCATCCTCTTCTTTCCTACTTCAACTTTCTTGGGACCCATGACTACGTATATAGTGTACTTAATTTAGTTATGTAGTAGGTATACGTATGAAGTAAAGTTCTCACACAACACGATAAAGTAGTACTACAACGAAATCACTAACGAATTTACGTCAATACAGTGGTACCTCGATATACGAAAGGCTCAACTTACGAAAAACTCGAGATACGAAAGCAAATACAAAAAATTTTATGACTCTACATACAAAAATTGCTCAAGATACGAAAGGTTGTTGCGGTAAAGTCCCGAGATTTGCCTGGACTACCGAGAACAATTTTAAAACTCCCGCACCGCCAACTGAGTAAACTCGCCACCATCCTCCCGCTCTCCCATTGGTTCCTGATGCTAGTCACCCCATAAGATCCTGCTCTCCTATTGGTCAGCATCTACCCCTTGTGCTTTAAGTATTTTATTGGTAAAAGGATGCTGTAAATTGAAAAACTTATTTATGCAATACATTTAATAAAAAAAAAACATTAGGTAAAGATAGAATAAAGAATAGAAATGAATGGTTATTATACTGTTTGGTAGTTTCAGTAGTTCAAGAGAGATAATGAAAATTTATGGCTTACTGTGTACTAGGAAAAGTGATTGCTTGGCGATTGTTCGATACTCGTAAGTGCTGGATGTAAACAAAAGTTTGGACGATTTTTTTGTTTTTGTTTATTATAATTAATGGTTACATAATAATTATTTGAAATGAGTAGTACATGCAATACATTTAATAAAAAATTTTTGAATTAGATATCATAAAATATAAAATAAGTCAGACTGCTATCATCGAAGCCAACAAATACATATTTTTTAGAATTCTTCTTCTGTTTTAATATTACGTTACGTATATGTTTCATTATAGTTGTCAGTAACTCGGTATCTCCATTAGGTAAAGATAGAATAAAGAACAGAAATGAATGGTTATTATACTGTTTGGTAGTTTCATTAGTTGAAGAGAGATACTAATGAAAATTTTTGGCTTACTGTGTCCTAGGAAAAGTGATTGCTTGGCATTTGTTCGGTACTCGTAAGAGCTGAATGCAAACAAACGATTGGAAGTTTTTTTGTTTGTTTGTTTGTGCATTATAGTTAATGATTAATTAATAATTATATGAAATGAGTACATACTGATTATTTATGCATTTTATTGGCATATTCTAAGCTTTTAGCTTCTTAGGTTTAGATGTCAGAATCATAGACTAGGCTACAGTAGCAACCGCTAACATAGACTAGGCTTATTGCTAAGGGACATATGCTAAAGTCCTAATATATGCAGCAAAAATGGGGTTGAACATTACATGCAGTTGAATATTACTCAAGTATGTACAGTATTTTGCCTTTTTGGAGTCATATTTCTTCCGTCGGATCGGCGTCGTAACCCTAGAACATGTGTTTTAGGCCTGGAAATATAATTTACTGGGGTGTTTTTGTAGGGCTTGGAACGGATTAGGCATTTTACTTGTAAAATGCGGTTCAAAATACGAAAAAGTCATGATACGAAGGCCACCTCAGAACGGATTAATTTCGTATCTCGAGGTACCACTGTAAATGAAATCGTAGAGAACGAACGAATTCTGCGTGCTTACGATACTGATGATGCCACCAAGTGGCCAAAAAAGCATGCCGCCACGTACGATGCATAATGGGATCATGGGAGAGATGCTGACTAATAGGAGAGCAGGATCTTATGGTGGTGACTAGCATCAGGAACCAATGGGAGAGTGGGAGGATGGTGGCGAGTCTACTCAGTTGGCAGCATGCGAGTTTTAAAACTTCTATCGGTGGTCTGGGTGAATCTCGGGACTTTACAGCAACAACCTTTCGTATCTTGAACAATTTTCTATGTAGAGCAAAAAAAACTTCGTATTTGCTTTCGTATCTCAAGTTTTTCGTAAGTTGAGCCTTTCGTATGTTGAGGTACGTACCACTGTACTACGAGCTTTACGTATTTATCTTTTATTGGAGTGAAAACAGTAAAATGTGTTCTTTTCATAGCCACGAAGTTTGCGAAAGTTTCATCCACATTGCCGATGTACGATAATAGTCGTTAGTGTATCAACATTCTTTCCTAAATTTCAGCTAAAACTTACAGATTAAGTTTAGCAGTATATGCCCTTGCCGATCTTTTATCCATGGTGAGTAAGGCTATAATACTATAATCATGCATCGTCAACAAGGCTATAACTCCAACAAACGTATGCCATCAAATACAACCATATATAAAATTGAGAGACAATGCTTTTTATCAAAACTTCAGGTCTTGAAAGAACACATTTTACTGTTGTTTTCACGCCGATAAAAGATAAGTAACGTAACGGTAAAGTGCGTACTACGATGAAATTAAGTGAAAATAGCGAACGGAATCGCGTAATATTTTTACACAATAAACATGCCCACAATGCAATCTGTTAAAGAAAAAAATACTTTAGTTCACGAGATGTATTAAATTCATATTTCGCCTTAAAAACATGTCGTATAATGACAAATTACTTTGTCTCAAATAAGTAGAATATCTAGATATTTTACGCTAACTAGAAGAAAGGCAATTCGCTCCGAAATGAGTTAAATACGGAGAAATAACCTTGTATTTGCCATCAGTTGATTTCCAAACAAAACACTGACTGCTTTGTTAGTATGTTATGATACAATAATATGAGGATACATACAATATTATTGGATAGTGTAATGTATAACTTTTTAAAAGAATCAGAAAAGATGCATATTCATTGTGTATTTATGTCGTAAATATATGTAGCCGTCAGCAGCCTGACATTCCTCAGTTAGATATACTGATGTCGGTCCGAATCTGATTTTCAGTTTCGTGTCCATTTTTTTTTTTTTTTTTTTTTTTTTTTGCCGATATGTCATAGTTAGAATGCATTGAAAATCCAAAATTGGCTTTTATTAATAAATTTCTAAATTATATAGTATATGTGGTATACAGTATACAGAAGGCTTGGCTACTGTATTCGTATATATACGATATATGTACGTACCACGATATCATCATCGTATAGGCCGTTGTGCATTGAACCTAGAGAATTAGCTGAAATTAATTATTAGTATGCCATATATGTATAAAGTATGCTGTGTAGTGTAGGCTAGGCTACCCCATATGTAAAGATGGTACTGATTACCATAGTGTAGGCTACGCTAGTATAATATTTTTATGGTAAATTAACATGGACCGATTTACGTCCAAATCGATTTATGACTGGTTGTTCGTAACCAATTATGGTAGTAAGTCGACTACTATCTGTCCTATTCTCATTAACATCATTTGTAATGTAACTATGGCAATTTTTTACCATCGTACGATGGTTGAAATGCAAGCAAAAAGGTTGTTTTTATCGGATTGGTTGTTCACAGCAAATCAGCTGTTTCTGGTTTCTGGCTATATGCGTTTTCCAAACAAGTGTATCATTACTACCAATATTTCTTGCATTCTCTTTTACTTTTTTAAACTTAACTAGAAGATAGGATAGATTAAGAGATGGAGGAAAAGGAGCTTGCCTAACTAAAAAATGGAATAGATGAAGAAGAGGAAAAGAGGTTAGCCTATTGTTAAATTTTGGTCTCATAAATTTAACTCGCATGATACGTGAGATACGTAATAAAATCATTTTTTGAGGGTAAAAATTTGGGGGTCACATGATATGCGAGATCGCATGTTATGCGAGTATATACGGTATGTATTTTGTTTGATTTTTATTTGAATTTTTTTTCCAGTTTATTGACCTCTCATCGATATCATTCCCAAGCAAGCGAATGTTAAATAATCTTGCTGCATGGTTTTTAGAAAAACGGAAATCAGAGCTCGATGAATGGTTGCAAACTATTATTGCACCTCACACTTTGCAGTCTCACCCTGGATTGCAAGAGGAGATACAGAGATTTTTGGATCAGACCTCTTACCTTCAGTCACAGCCCCCCAATCTTGCAAAGAAGGTAACAAAATATCTTCATTTTTTTAAAAAACTCAACTTTTAATATTAAATTAATTTTAGTAAAGATTATTGTTTGTTGTTATGTCAGTTTGATAGTATTTGATGAACAATTCTACTACCAAGAATACCAAAGCACAAATGCCCACACACAATCTCAAATATAAATGATGATGAAAAGATAAGAAATGGATCACAGTTTATCAGCGACACATCTCAGAAATTATTTCGTCACTTTGACATAATTTTTGCACCATTTTATATTAGCTGTTACATGGAGTATTACATATGAAAATGTGCGCAATTTTATGTAGAATACAACAAAAAACAACTCATGGTTGTAGCTTTTATTAGTTTTGAAATATTTTCATATAAATAACAATAAGTGCCAAAATTTCAACCTTCAGCCAACTTTGACTCTACCGAAATGGTCGAAACACGCAATTGTAAGCTAAAACTCTTATATTCTAGTAATATTCAATCATTTACCTTCATTTGGCAACAAATTGGAAGTCTCTAGCACAATATTTCGATTTATGGTGAATTTATGAAAAAAAAAATCATTTTCCTTACGTCCGCTCGGTAACATCTGAAAAAGTCATAAATTTTTTCGTCCGATTGTCGTAATGTTTGCACCATTTTAAATAAGCCGTTACATAAAGCTTTATATATGGAAATGTGCGCAATTTCATGTAGAATACAATTAAAAACAACCCATGGTTGTAGCTTTTATCAGTTTTGAAATATTTTCATATAAATAACGATGTGCCAAAATATCAACCTTTGGTCAACTTTAACTTGACCGAAATGGTAAAAAAACGCAATTGTAAGCTAAAACTATTACATTAAAGTAATATTCAATCATTTAACTTTATTTTGCAACAATTTGGAAGTCTCTAGCACAATATTTCGATTTATGGTGAATTTATGAAATAAACTTTTTGTACATGAACTTTCCTGTCAGATATATATACTTAGCTTATGTCTCTGACGTCACGACAGAATTCAAAACTCGCGGCACATGTGACAGGTAGGTCAGGTGATCTACCTTACCCGCCGCTGGGTGGCGGGTGTATGAACCAATCCCACTTTCTAGTCAGATTTTCTCTGTCGCCGGTCCTGAAAACACCTGTTGTTAGGTCCTCATGATAGTTTAATTTTTTTCTCGTTGCCTGGATTCTTTGGGACTGACATTTTTGGTGAAGTACCTTATCTTTTGGCTTGGCATACGCGATTGTGGACTGGTTTTTTATTTTTCTCTGGATTTTTCTTGTGATGGCTGATTCTGAAGTTAAGAAATCTACCATGTTTAGAGTGTGCTCTGTGAGTGAATGTAAGGTGAGGCTACCGAAAGCCTCGGTAGATCCTCACAATGTTTGTATGGGATGTAGAGGAAATGAATGTTCTTTCAATAACCCGTGTAAGGAGTGTGAAAGGTTGGATGAAGATGAATGGAAGTCTCTTTCTTCCTATTTTAAGAAGTTAGAGAAAGATAGGGTTCGTAAGACTTCTTCAAGAAGCTCCAGTAGATCTCGCATTAGCGAACTAGAAGTAGAGAACCCTGTTGTAGAGTTAGTACCTTCTCCTGTTTCAGCCCCTGCTCCCGGCATCGAACCTGAAGATACGCCTTCGGAGGTGGCCTCCATGAGGGCCACGATTCGTAGCATGGAGAGCAAAATACCCTCATTAGAAGGTAAGAGTGACAGTGCCAGTGAATTGTGCAGTGCCCCCAGTGCAGTGAAGGGTGCATCTGACCGTCTCACTAATGCTTCCAGGCCTAGACCTCTTCCAGACTCCCAGACCCAGTGGAGGAGGAAAGTCAACAGCCGCAGGAAGGTTAGGGAGAACCCCCACCGGTCAGGCGTCCCCTCGGCAGATCCTGATGTACGTTCCCAGGCTGCCTTAGAACGAGCCAAGAAAGAAGTTTTGCGCCAGTGCTTCTCCTCCTCGTCTTCGCCCTCTCCTAAGCGCGGATGGAGCGCCTCGGAAGCCTCTCGCCCTCTCAAGAGAGCCTGGAAGGCGCCTTGCGCCCTTCCCTACAGCCCTGAATGCTTCTCGGAAGAGCCTGAGGTAGAAGTCAAGAGACCCAGGAGACCGCAAGAGCTCTCCTCTCCTTTTCGCCCTCGAGCCTCATCCCCAGTAGAGGCTTTCGAGAGATCACCGGCGCGTATCTTAGCTGGCTTGCAGGCGCAGATTTCGGCTCTGGCGGACTCCTTGGCAGGGAGTTCTCACCGTAGGAAGGATGTCTCGCTCCCTGTTAAGAAGTCTAAGCGAGACCCTGTGTATATCTCGCCTCCTGCGGAGAGGTACCAAGAGCCTCGCAGTTGCTCTTCGATCAATCAAGAGCCTGATAGGAGCTACTCTCCGAGTAGGCACTTTTCGCCCCTGAGCAGGCGCCAAGAGCCTGGGAAGCTTCTCGCTTCGAGCAGGCGCTCTTCTCCTGATAGCCACTCGTCCAGAGTCAGACACCTGGAACAGGACAGGCGCTTCTTCTCAAGCAGGTGCTCTTCGCCAGGGATCCGCTCTCCTCCTGGCAGGCGTCAAGAGCCTAGCAGGCGCCAGGAGCTTAGTAGGCACCAGGAGTTTTGTAGGCGCCCCTCTCCAAGCAGACGCTCTTCTCCAGGCAGCCGCTCTCCCTTGGACAGGCGCTTAGAGCCTGGTAGGCGCTTATCCCCTAACATTCGCTATTCGCCAGAGACCCTCTCTCCTCTTAGCAGATGCCGAGAGCCTAGCAGGCGCCAGGAGCTTAGTAGGCGCCAAGAGCCTAGTAGGCACCGATCTCCGAGCAGGCGCTCTTCTCCAGGTAGCCGCTCTCCCCTGGACAGGCGCTGAGAGCCTGGTAGGCGCTACTCGACTAGTAGGTGCTCTTCGCCTGAGAGCCTCTCTCCTCGTGGCAGGCGCCAAGAGCCTGGCAGGCTCCAAGAGCCTAGCAGGCGCTCTTCTCCTTGCAGGTGCTCCCCACTGGACAAGGATTTAGAGCCTGACAAGCGCGCCTCTTCTAGTAGGCGCTCTCCTAGCAAGGGCTCTCCTCCAGGCAGCCGCTCTTCACTGGACAGGCGCCCTTCGAGGATAAGCGCTCTTCTTCTGAAAAGATGGCCTTCCCTTCCAAGAATGTTCATGGTTCTTCGGTTGAAGAAGATCAAGAGGCAACAGATGAAGAGTTGGCCAAGGATTCTTCGGTCTCTTCGTACAAGAGGCTTACGGACCTCCTGTTACAAGAATTTGAGACGCCCTTACTCCTGTTGCTCCTCCTTCACCTCCTTCATTGTTTTCGACTTCTAAAACAACGAAGACTTCTTCATACGTGAAAATGAAGCCCACCATCTCGATGAAGAAGGCCCTTAGAGGTTTTGGGGATTGGTTGGTCTCCAAGAAAGAGAAAGGAAAGACTGTTTTTTCTTTCCCGTCTTCCAAGCTGACGGGAAAGATGGGCTTTTGGTACGAGTCGGGAGAACCTTTGGGCTTGGTTCTTCCCTCCTCCGTGGACTCGGACTTCTCTTCGTTGGTGGATTCCTCTCGTCGCTCTGCTCTTCTTTCAGCTAAGACGACGTGGGAATGAGTGAGTTGGACCACCTTTTGAAGGGAATGTTCCGGGTCCTTGAAGTATTTAACTTCTTGGACTGGTCCCTGGGAGTTTTAGCGAAGAAGACTCAATCCCAGGAGTCCCTTTTGCCTGAGGATCTACATAGTGTCCTGTATTGTATGGACAAGGCAGTGAGAGACGGTTCTAACGAGGTGGCTTCTCTTTTCGGAGCAGGAGTCATCAAGAAGAGGGCGGTGTACTGCTCTTTTCTAACTAAAGTGGTTTCTCACGCTCAGAGAGCTTCTATGTTATATTCACAGCTCTCGCCTCAGCTGTTTCCTAAGAAGATTATCCAAGACATCTCGAGTGCCCTCTCAGCGAAGGCCACGCAAGATATGCTAGCACAGTCAGCTAGAATGCCTCGTACATCCTTCCAAGCAAAGCCTAAGAAGGAGACACCCGCAAGGCAGGAGCCCTTTCGAGAGGGCCCTCCCTCCCGATCCTCTTCCTCTAGAGGAACAAGACCCCCTAAGAGAGGAAGGACCTTCTCTCGATCTATTAGATCGAAGAAGTAGCACCCAAGTCCTCCAGACTACAGTAGGTGCCAGACTACTGAGATTCTCAGACGTCTGGGCCCAGAAGGGGGCAGACAACTGGTCCCTCTCGATCGTCAGGAAGGGGTACCTCATTCCCTTCATATCAAGACCTCCCTTGACTACAACCCCAAGGGAGTTGGTGGCCAAGTACAAGGACCCTTACATGAACCAAGCCCTAGCTCTAGCAGTAGAGCTAATGCTGGAGAAGGAAGCTATAGAGCTAGTGAAAGAGCCTCGTTCTGTCGGTTTTTACAACCGCCTCTTCCTAGTTCCCAAAGCCTCAGGAGGATGGAGACCGGTTCTGGATGTAAGCACCCTGAACGTCTTCGTGAAGAAGAGAAAGTTTGCCATGGAGACGACGTCTTCAGTTTTAGCGGCTCTTGGCCCGGGGGACTGGATGGTGTCCCTAGATCTTCAGGACAGTTACTTCCACGTGCTGATCCATCCTTCTTCACGGAAGTTTCTAAGGTTCATGTGGAAAGGAAAGATTTTCCAATTCAGGGCCTTGTGCTTCGGCCTCTCAACAGCCCCCCAAGTGTTTACGGGGCTCATGAAAAATGTAGCACAATGGCTACATTTGGAGGGAGTGAGGGTTTCCCTCTATCTGGACGACTGGCTAATCAGAGCCAAGTCGAAAGAAAGATGTCTGGAGGACCTACACAAGACTTTGACCCTGGCAAGTTCTCTGGGACTGTTAGTGAACACCGAGAAATCTCGGTTAATCCCCAGCCAAGAACGGATTTATCTGGGGATTCGGATGGTTTCTCCGGATTTTCGGGCGTATCCTTCTCCAGAAAGGATAACTCGATGTTCCGAGAAGGTCACAACCTTTCTAGAGAAAGGTGTATGCACAGCGAGAGAGTGGATGAGTCTGTTGGGGGGACTCTCCTCGCTGGAGCAATTCGTTTCTCTAGGAAGGTTGCACCTGAGACCACTCCAGTTCTTTTTGAACCAGAATTGGAACCGCCTTTCTCAAGATCTAGAGTTCCCCTTCAAGATCTCGAAGGAGATAAAGAAGGACCTTCTCTGGTGGGCAGATCCTCTTCGCTTCGTGGAAGGTCTATCCCTGCACATGCCGAACCCCAACCTAGTGTTGTTTTCTGATGCGTCAGACACAGGTTGGGGAGCGACGCTCGGTTCAAGGGAAGTGTCAGGCACCTGGGAGGGGGAACAGGTGTCCTGGCACATCAACAAAAAGGAGTTGATGGCGGTTTGGCTGGCCCTAAAAGCCTTCGAGTCCCTCGTCCGGGATGCAGCGGTTCAGATCAACTCGGACAACACCACAGCCCTGGCATACATCAGAAAGCAAGGGGGAACGCACTCCTTCTCCCTGTACGAAATAGCAAGGAAACTTCTGCTGTGGTCGGAGGAAAGGAGGATAAGACTCCTCACCAGATAACTGGCACACTCAGACGTGTGCCAGGAGCTGTGGAAGACGTGGGGCAGACCTCACTTGGATCTATTCGCGACCTCCAAGAACGCAAGGATAGACCTCTACTGCTCCCTGATATCAGACCCGAGAGCAGTAGCGATAGATGCTTTTCTTCTAGACTGGAAGCATCTAGACCTTTATGCGTTCCCTTCCTTCAAGATTCTGGGAGAGACACTAAGAAAGTTTGCATCATCGGAAGGGGCAAGAATGACATTGATAGCACCGTTCTGGCCCGCCCAAGACTGGTTCACAGAGGTACTGGAATGGTTAGTAGACATTCCAAGATCCCTACCACTAAGGATCGATTTGCTCAAACAGCCCCACTTCGAAAAGTATCACAAGAACCTCCCCGCTCTCAATCTGACTGGATTCAGACTGTCAAGAGTCTCGTCAGAGCAAAGGGTTTTTCGGCAAAGACTGCAAGGGCTATTGCCACTGCAAGAAGACCGTTTACCATCAGGGTCTACCAGGTGAAGTGGGATGACTTTCGCCGTTGGTGCAGGAATCAGAAGCTTTCCTCCTCCAGTACCTCTGTAACCCAAATCGCAGACTTCCTCTTTTTCCTGAGGGAAAAATGCGGTCTGGCTGTCTCAACCATAAAAGGTTATAGAAGCATGCTAGCCTCAGTGTTCAGGCACAGGGGATTGAACATCTCGGAAAATAAAGATCTCCATAATCTGATAAGATCTTTTGAGACAACTAAGAAAGTCTCTAATTTAACTCCAAGCTGGAATCTCGATGTAGTCTTGCTTTTCCTGAGGTCCTCAAGATTTGAACCACCTCAATCAGCCTCATTTAGGAGACCTGACGATGAAGTCCCTGTTTCTCATGGCTTTGACTTCCGCTAAGAGAGTAAGTGAGTTGCAAGCCTTAGAAGAAAGTGTAGGATTCAAAGGAGACTCCGTGATTTGTTCCTTCCTTCTTTCTTAGCCAAGAACGAAAACCCCTCCACTTCTTGGCCCAGGAGTTTTGAGGTGAAAGGCTTATCCTCCCTCGTTGGAGTAGAAACAGAGAGGACTCTTTGCCCTATAAGAAGCCTTAAGTTTTATCTCCATAGAAAGAAAAAACATAAGGGCAATATGGACAACCTCTGGTGTTCTGTAAGAGATCCCAGTAGGCCTTTGTCAAAAAATGCTCTGGCATTCTTTATTAGGAACTTAATAAAGGAAGCTCATGTGGCATGCGATCAAGACCATTACTGTATAAGCTCCTGAAAGTCAAGGCTCATGAAGTGAGGGCCATCGCCACGTCTTTGGCTTTCAAGAAGAATATGTCGCTACAGAATCTCATGAAAGCGTTTTGGAGATGCGACTTGGTCTTCGCCAACCACTACCTTAGAGACGTGAAGGTTATGTATGAGAAGTGCTTCGGGTTAGGCCCATACGTATCAGCGGATTCAGTGCTGGGGCAGGGAGCTGAAGCATATCCTTTTTAATTATTTCCCCTTTTTTGGTTTTGTGTTTTTATGGTTGTATGGAAGAGGATGTGGGTAGGCATCTCTTTCAAGTCGTATTACTAACAATTAGTAGTTTGGTTAGGTGATCTGAGTTGTGCTTGAGCTCCTTGCAATGGTAGTGGACAGGTTCTATCATATAAGTGGGCGTATCCATTTTGACAAGATCCTAACTGGATTCTACCAAGTTAGCGGATAACAGATCCCATTGGTAGACCCAAAGAGTCTTTTCAGCTGTAGGTCACGCCCACGCTGTAGCTCTTCAGGCAACGCAGACTAATAGACAGTAACTATGAAGTCTTCTGCCTAAAACAGGTAAGAACCAAGGTTTTTATTTCCTATAACATGTGTTGTTTCCCCTTTCTATGTACTTGAGTTGTCTTTTACCCTCCACCAAGGGTGTCAATCACCTAAGTATATATCTGACAGGAAAGTTCATGTACAAAAGTGATATTGTTAGTATACAATAAAGTTTTTTACATACTTACCTGGCAGATATATACGATTGATGGCCCGCCCAGCCTCCCCTCAGGAGACAGGTGGAAGAGAAAATCTGACTAGAAAGTGGGATTGGTTCATACACCCGCCACCCAGTGGTGGGTAAGGTAGATCACCTGACCTACCTGTCGCGTGTGCCGTGAGTTTTGAATTCTGTCGTGACGTCAGAGACGTAAGCTAAGTATATATCTGACAGGTAAGTATGTACAAAACTTTATTGTATACTAACAATATCATTTTTCCTGACGTCCACGTGGTAACTCTTCTGAAAAAATCGTTAATTTTTTCGTTCGATTGTCGTAATGTTTGCACCATTTTAGATTAGCCGTTACATAAAGTTTTATATATGAAAATGTGCGCAATTTTATGTAGAATACAAAAAAAAAAACCCATGGTTGTAGCTTTTATCAGTTTTGAAATATTTTCATATAAATAACGATAAATAGAAAAAATTCGTCCTTCGGTCAACTTTAACTCGACCGAAATGGTCGAAAACTGCAATTGTAAGCTACAACACTTACAGTCTAGTAATATTCAGTCAATTACCTTCATTTTGCAACAAACAGGAAGTCTCTAGCACAATATTTTGATTTATTGTGAATTTTTGAAAACAGCTTTTTCACTTATATAACTTACCCGGTGGTTACATCTAGCTGTCGTCTCCTGACGTCACGGCAGAATTTGAAATTCGCGGTAGCGCTAATGGTTTGACAGGTGATCCCTCTACTCCCGCCCTCTACCGGGTACCAGGAACCATTCCAACAATAAATCAGAAGTTTCCTGCCGTCGGAACCGATAACACGGTTCCTCTGCTGGTTGGAATTTGGATTTGATCATCTTGGTTTTCTCCTTTAGGTGATGTACCTTGAGTTTACTGATCTTTTTGCTAGCGCTATAGTTATTTTGGTTTTGATATTGTTGTCCTTTTTAGGAATTATTTTGATTTTTTCACGATGTCTGACACCGGCTCTATTCAGTATAGGGTGTGTAGTAGTGGGTGTAAGACTAGACTTCTTAAAGCTTCACTCGATCCTCATTCTACTTGTGTTAGCTGTAGGGGACGTGAATGTTCTTTTGAGAATACGTGTGAAGAATGTAAGTCTCTAACATCTCAGGAGTGGAAGGCACTGGAAAAGTATATGAGAAAGTTAGAAAAAGATAGAATCAGAAAGGCTTCACAGAGATCTTCTTTTAAGTCAGTGAGTAGCCAGGATATTCCTCTGAATTCTGTTAATCCTGTTCCTATTAACCCCGTAGTGGTTTCTCCTGCCCTCGACTCTGTATCTCCCGATCCCGATCCCGTGTCAGTATTACGAGCCGTTATGGACTCGAAATTTGTCTCTTTCCTCACCACTATGCAGAAAATGGGTGAGACAGTGCAAGAAGTGGTACTTAAGTGTGATAAGTTACTTAGTTCAAGTGTAGTGGAGGAGGTGGCTGTTCGGCCCGTTCGTTCTCCTAGGTCTAGGCCCCTGTCAAACTTCCCAGATCCTGGGAGGAGGCATGCCGAAAACCGAAGGGAGGCGAGCGGGAGCAATCCTGTAGCCGTATCCCAGGATGTTGTCGCTCACCATTGGAAAGGTGTTGCGAGGAAGTGTTTTTGGTCAAGCGACTCAAGCTCAGATGTTTCCTCTTATAGAGGTTGGCGTCATAAGACTTCTAGACTGCTGAAAAGGTCTTGCGATGTTTCGCCTGCTGCGGTTCCCAAGAAGGTGGCGGCTGCTGAACCTTCTTGTAGATTTTGGGAGGAGCCTGAAGCCTTTTCTCCGGCGGTTTCGATTTATCGCCCTTCTCTCATAGAAGTGGAGAAGCCGAACACGCACACTCCTTCGGAGCCTTCCCCAGAGCCTCCTCAAGCGATAACTCCTGCGGCTCCATACGTGTTTGTGGCTCATCCTTCTTCTCCTCCCGCGCTTTCTACGTCAGTGGATCCTCAACCTTCGGTGTTTGAACAGATGAATGCCAAGTAAGGCAGTATTTTGGAGCTTTTTGGCAAGTCTCTTTCGTCCCCGAATGCGCTCCCGACTGCCTTACATCTTCAGCAGACTAGTGTGCAGTTCGCTTCGCAGGCTCCTTTTCAGTCGCCTCTTCTGGCTCAGACTCTCCATGTGACTCCTCTTCAGACGCCGCTTCAGGCGCCTGGTCAGACTCCTTTCCTGACTCCGTCTATGGCGCCACGTCAGGCTCTCGCTCGAGTGCCACCTCAGCCGCCAGCTCAGCCGCCAACACAGCCGCCAGCTCAGCCACCAGCTCAGCCGCTCGGATTCGTCTCAGTACAGGTTCAGACGTCTTCTCCTGCTTTCTCACACCCGCCTCGGGCGCATTATGGTGTGAGTTCGCCGAACAGGATTCCTCTTCAGATGGAATGTTCTCCAGTTTCGTTGAAAGAAGCTTCGGATCTGGAAGAAGAAGAAGAAGTACTTACAGAAAAAGACAGGCATTTGTCGGGGTATAAGCTTCTTTTACGATCCTTCGTTGACAACTTTGAAGATTCTTTTTCGCCTTCCGTTCCAGTTTCTCCTAGTTCGCAGTGGAAAAAGGACAATAGGCCTGACGCCTCGTCCTCGTTCACGCATCTCGTCCTCTCGATTTCGGCTAAGAAGGCTATCAAGAAAGTTAACGCTTGGCTTTTGGAGAAGAGGGAACAAGGGAAAAATGTTTTCTGTCTTTTCCCTTTTCGAGACTTTCGTCAAGGAGCCGTGTCTGGTATGACACCAGAGAAGTTTTTTCCCTGGGTGTGACTGCCTCCGCTCAGGGAGACTTTTCTAGTCTCATGGACTCTTCTCGCAGATCAGCCCTTAATACTGCTAAGATTTTCTTTTCGGCAAATGAACTGGATCATCTTTGCGAGAGAGTTTTCCGTGTTTTTGAAGTTGTTAGCTTCCTGGATTGGGCCATTGCTTCGCTGGCCAGGAAAGTCAAGTCATTTGGACTTTCGGAGGAGCAGTTGAAGGATTTTGCCTCTGTACCGGATTGTATCGATAAAGGCATCTGTGATGGAGCTTCGGAGCTCACTGCCATTTTCGCCTCTGGAGTGTTGAAGAAGAGACAGATTTGGTGCTCCTTCTTGTCGAAAGGGGTCTCATCGAACCAGAAGTCTGCCTTGCTCTTCTCTCCTTTGGACAAGAAGCACCTTTTTCCGCAAGAGATTGTGAGCGAGATCGCTCAATCTTTAACACAGAAAGCGACCCAGGATCTTTTATCACAGTCAGTGAAGAAGCCCAGGAAGATAGCTCCAGTTCTTTCTGCATCTCGGAGTGCTCCCTCCACGGAAGCTCCTAAACCATTTCGAGGGAGAGCTCCCGTTCGATCTTTCTCCAGGTTTCGTGGGAGAGGTAGAGCCTCGTCTAAAACCACTCCCTCTTCCATCAAGAAGTAGGCCTGTAGTCCTCCACACAGCAGTAGGAGCCAGATTACACCTTTTCTGGCAGACCTGGTTTCATCTCGGAGCGGATCCTTGGACGGTCCAGGTCCTGAAGGAAGGATACACCATTCCGTTCATCAAGCTCCCCCCTCTCACAGAATTTCCTGTGAATTTATCAGCTTACTCGGAGAACTCCGAAAAATTTGCCGCCCTCCATCAAGAAGTTCTCGCCTTACTGGCAAAGAGGGCCATAGAGTTAGTGGACTCTCCTCAGGAACCAGGATTTTACAATCGCCTTTTCCTGGTAAAGAAGGCCACGGTGGGTTGGAGACCGGTGTTGGACTTCAGTGCCCTGAACGTCTTTGTCCTGAAGACAAAGTTTTCTATGGAAACGACCAAGTCGGTATTAGCAGCGCTTCATCCAGGAGATTGGATGGTTTCCATAGACCTTCAGGACGCCTATTTTCATATTCCGATTCATTCAGAATCGAGAAGATTCCTGAGATTCGTGTTCCAGGGCCGCATTTATCAGTTCAGGGCCCTCTGTTTCGGCCTGTCGACAGCTCCACAAGTGTTCACCAGAGTTCTGTCGTCAGTAGCAAAGTGGCTTCATCTGGACGGGATACGAATCTCCATGTATCTAGACGATTGGCTTCTCAGGGCAAGTTCCAGACAGAAGTGTGTGGAGGACTTACAAAAGACTTTAAGACTGACGGACAGCCTAGGTTTGTTAGTCAACAAGGACAAGTCGTGTCTCACTCCTTCTCAGGAGATAGTATATTTAGGAGTGAGACTGAATTCAGTTCTTTTTCAGGCTTTTCCGTCTCGCCAAAGGATCGACTCTTGCCTGAACAAGATAGACGAATTTCTCGTCAGACAAACTTGCTCGGCGAATCAGTGGATGAGCCTTTTAGGAACCTTGGCCTCGATAGAACAGTTTGTAAGTCTGGGCAGGCTCAACATGAGACCACTTCAATTTTACTTGAAACAGAAGTGGCAAAGGAAGAAGTTCCCAGACTCCTTCGTGTTCCCCATCTCGGAAGGAATCAAGCAGGACCTCCTTTGGTGGAAATCAGAAGGAAGGCTAGAGGAAGGCTTGTCTCTAAGCCAGTTGAGCCCCAACCTTACGCTCTTGTCAGACGCATCGGACAAAGGGTTGGGAGCTACTCTGGGGAGAAAGGAAGTGTCGGGACTTTGGCAGATTCATCAGAGAAGCTGGCACATAAATCTGAAAGAGTTGAAGGCGATTCATTTGGCTCTAATGCACTTCCAGACAGAGGTAAGAGGGAAAGTAGTGCTGGTTCAAGCAGACAACACCACGGCTCTCTCTTACATAAAAAAACAGGGGGGGACACACTCGTTCTCTCTGTGCGAGGCAGCGAGAGACCTACTCATTTGGGCGAAAGAGAACAAGGTTGTCTTGAGCACAAGATTTATTCAAGGCTCGAAGAATGTAAAGGCGGACATTCTCAGCAGGAGAGGACAAGTCCTCTCCACAGAGTGGACTCTACATCCTCAAATATGCAAGAAGCTTTGGGGGATTTGGGGATGTCCTCAGTTGGATCTCTTCGCCGCGAACAAGACAGCTCGTCTACCACTGTATTGCTCCCCAGTTCCAGACGAGGAAGCGTTTACAGTGGATGCCATGCTTCTGGACTGGTCAAATCTGGATCTTTATGCCTTTCTGCCTTTCAAAATGCTAAGACTAGTTCTGACAAAGTTCAGAGGTCATCAGAACATCAGGATGACTCTGATAGCCCCCTTTTGGCCGGCCAGGGAATGGTTTCCGGACCTACTACAGCTGTTGACAGACTTTCGAAGAGAGTTACCGTTAAGGAAGGATCTACTCAGACAGCCCCACTTTCTGAGGTTCCATCACAACTTGTCCGCTCTTCGACTAGTCGCCTTCAGACTGTCGAGCATCTCCTCAGAAAGAGTGGATTTTCAAAGAGAGCTTCAAGGGCTATTGCTAGACCCAGAAAAGAATCCTCTGATCGAGTGTACCAAGCTAAGTGGGTCCAATTCAGAGCTTGGTGCAAAGAAGAAGGAATTTTGTCTTCTAAGACCTCTATAGCTCAGTTAGCTAACTTCCTTCTTTTTCTTCGTGAGAATAAGAAGCTTTCTACCCAGATGATTAGGGGTTATAGAGCTATGTTGTCTTCTGTGTTCAGACATCGAGGATTAGACATTTCTAATAATTAAGATCTCTCAGACCTGATTTGTTCCTTAGATACGACCAAGACAAAGGAGTCAAGAACAGTAGCTTGGAACCTGGATGTAGTTCTTAAATGGCTGATGTCCGATAGATTCGAACCGATCTCCTCTAGTTCTTTTAGAGATCTGACTAGAAAGACACTTTTTCTTTGTGCTTTAGCATCAGCTAGAAGAATCAGTGAGCTGCATGCTATTGATAAGAGAGTTGGATTTGCTAAGGGCAATGCCATTTGCTCATCAATGCTGGGGTTTTTTGGCTAAGAATGAAAATCCCTCATGTCCTTGGCCTCATTCTTTCTCTATAAAGAACATTTCGGAGTTAGTGGGGCCTAATGAGCCTGAATGTCTTCTCTGTCCAGTGAGAGCACTTAGACATTATGTGCAAAGGACCAAAGGTATAAGAGGTAAGAGTGATAACCTGTGGTGTTCAGTGAAAGATCCTTCTCGTCCTCTTTCTAAAAATGTGCTCTCCTTCTTTTTAAGGAATTTGATTTCTGAGGCACACGGACAATGTCAGGACTCAGATATCAAAGTGTTTAGAGTCAAAGCTCATGAAATTAGAGCAGTGTCTACGTCTATGGCCTTTAGACGTAATCTGTCTTTGAAAGACATTATTAAATCTACATATTGGAGAAGCAATTCTGTCTTCGCATCTCATTATCTGACAGATTTGCAAACCACATATGAAAATTGCAGTACATTGGGGCCATTCATTGTGACTGACACAGTATTGGGTGAGGGAGAGAAGGATGTGTCCCATCCTCACTAACTTTTCTCCCTGATTATGGTTTTGTATTTTTAAGGTTGTCTGAAGATACAGGGAGTTTTTTGAGTATCTTTCAGTCTTTTAATGTCTTGGTGTATTTCTTAACCGGTTGTGGTGATCCCTCGTTTTTCATTGTGTTTTGTGGTGATTTGTACTGCGCCCTGAGCAGGGGCATTATAGTCTTGTCCGTTACGGTCACATCCTCAACGGCAAGTACTTATTATTGTGTCCGGCACACGGATCCATATATCCTGTCGGTACAATAAAGGCCAGCAGACTACAGAGGCAGTAACCACTGAGTCAGCGGTCTTTAAAGGTAAGGAACCTATATCTTTGGATAATTCCAACAGTTGTTATTTTAGCTGCCATTGTCCCACCACCTAAATGTGTCAATCAGCTTGATGTAACCACCGGGTAAGTTATATAAGTGAAAATGACATTTTTATAATAATATAAATTTTCACTTATACTTACCCAGTGGTTACATAACAAAGCCCGCCCTCCTCCCCTCATATGGACAGGTAGGCATGAAACTTCTGATTTATTGTTGGAATGGTTCCTGGTACCCGGTAGAGGGCGGGAGTAGAGGGATCACCTGTCAAACCATTAGCGCTACCGCGAATTTCAAATTCTGCCGTGACGTCAGGAGACAACAGCTAGATGTAACCACCGGGTAAGTATAAGTGAAACTTTATATTATTATAAAAATGTCATTTTTTACGTCCGCGCGTTACGAATTCATGCATCATTTTGTGATAATATTTTCTCTGTGTTGCATTGATCGTTTTACAATGTGTTATATACGAAAATGATCGCAATTTAGTGTAAATACAACAACAAAAAGATCAACTCGTTAGCTGTAACTGTTTTGCTCACAGCGCGATTTGTATACAATTATATATAAAAAAATTTTTGTGCTGTCATATATTCCAGTATTTATATACAATAATGATATTTTTTTTCATTTCTGATGTTTGCATACTAAACTTCAGGCAATGACAAAAAAATGAGCCAAAAATGAACTCTTAATCTTGAAAAGTAAGCGTGCTGTGATTTAAAAAATAAAAAATTTCCGCTTCGCCGCTCACTCGCGAACGCCGCCGGCATACGGGAGACGATTTTTAAAATACCTCTTCGGTGTCTAAGGGTTAATACCTCAATTTTACACAATTTGAGTTGCGTGAATTCACTATTGCGCGAACTTTTCATTGGAACCTAACTAATTATCACACACAAGCTTTTCACAGAGTCGCGAAAGCAATCACGTTTTGAAATCCTAGAGAAACTCTGCAAAAGTGTTTGTTTAATTTTTTATGTAATTTGTAGGGTTTCAAGCTTTTGTATGTAAATTAAGTAACATTAAATAATAATAATAATAATTCTCTCTCTCTCTCTCTCTCTCTCTCTCTCTCTCTCACTGAGATGTGAGAATTTTTATGGTAAATGTATGTACTATGTTAATATTTTCAAATAGTAATAAATTAAGCAATAATATTAATACATAATGACAAAATATAAGCAGGGAGCAGACCACCTTTGATACATGTTTTGTTGAAATAATTGCACCTTTCAACAAATTAATCTTATACAGGGTCTTTTCAATACTTCTGATAATTAATTTTTCTAACTCAGCTACGTTGTTGAGTAGAAATCCAATAAAAGCAGTCCCTGGTTATCGGCGGACTCGGTTAATGGCAATCCGGTTTTATGTTGCTTGTCTAGTGCCATAGAATCAGCAATTTATGGCGCCATAATATGCCGAGTTCCGGTTATCGGCGCCATACGGGACTGGTAATTGTTATGATGCCATAACATACTTAACAAGATGCCAATAACCTGCTGAATTTTGGTTAATGGTGGTTTTTACTTATCAGCCCCCCGCCGATAACTGGGGACTGCCAGTATTCATATTTGTCTTAATTTGGATATTTGTCAAAAATATTTTATAAAAAGTATTTGTTCCGTTACGAATACAAACCATCGGTCCTTTAACAATAGGAATGTAACTTGCGGCAGCTGGAACTATTCGTAAGCTTTGAACAAGGGAGTTCGGTAGTTAACTGCTTGTCCGACAGTCAGCGCACCGCGCAACTGGGAGGTGAAGATTCACTTTGCTTTCGGCCGTGCTGGGTGACAGACATGTTCTCCACTTCTCTCTGCCCGCCTTTCGTCGTGTGCTTTGTTTTCTCCAAACTTTGGTTTGCTTTTGTGTGAATTGTTCTCAATACTGTAAGTACGTGTGCTTGTATTGTTGCAATTTAACCATTATGGATTCTCGTGAGCTGGAAAGTTCCCCGCGCCCCCCCATCAGCCGCAGGACTTGCCCTGGTGTGGAGGGCCGTAGGTGTGGGGCCTTCCGCTCTTTTCCCAGGGTAGATCCTCATGAATTGTGTGCTCGGTGTCGGGGGCACGAATGCTCTCGCGCCGAGCCCTGTGATATTTGTGTTTTGTGGTCGGAGGAGCAGTGGGCACACTTTGAGGGGAGGAGGAAGCGACATAAGCCTGCCAGGGAGTCATCGGAAAGTTCTCCGGCTACTCCCCTGGTCACAGACGTCGTCGTCTTTCTTCCTTCCATCTCAGCTCCCGCGTATGGCTCCTTCCCCTTTGGGGGGGGTGGTGTTTCTTGCTCCTTTTCTTCGCCCGATCCGTCGAGCGTGGAGGAGGGGCCTAGGTACCCCGACATCCAATTGTACTCGGAGTCTTCCATTCGCTCGGGGTGGGACTTGTCCCCTCCCGGGCGAGGGGGAACCCCTCCTACTAACCCGAATTTTGCTTCCTCAGGTGCGATTGCCGCGGAAGACGACCTCGGCCAGGTGTGGCACTCACTGGGTCTCCAGGGGACACCGAGTATTCGGGGGTTGTTGGATCACCTGGCGAATCGCTTTGCTCCGGTGACTCATGGCACGGTGACCACCACCACCACCACCACCGTATCGACCCCAGGGTATGCCGCCCCTCCTCACCTGGTGTATACTCAGCATATCACTATGGTGACCCCTTCAGCTGCAGTGCAGGCGCCATTGTCCAGCGTTCCGAGGATTGTCGTAACACCGCTGCCCGGGTTCGCCGCTCTCTCCTCATCCCCCGACTTCCGGTGCTCCAAGAGCTCTTCCCTGGACCTGCCACCAGTACCCAGGAGGTCGCTGGCCGCTGCCCCACCTCCTGCTGTACTTGCTGTTCCTGCCATGCCTGCCGTACCTGCTGTACCTGTTCTACCTGGCCCAGCCCCTGCCGACGTCATTCCAGCCCGTGGTGTTGCTGCCCCAGTCGCAGGTCCTTCCGGACAGGTGCAGCTGGGCCGTGTTGCTTCGGCAATAGCCCCGGCTCCGTCCTGGATGGAGGATCTGACGACTGTGTTGAGGAAGCTGACAAAGAAGAAGAGGAAGAGGAGGAAGGTGTCGTCATCGTCTTCTTCGTCGTCGTCTGCTGCCGCCTCTTCCCCTTCAGCTTGCAAGGCTTCACGGCCAAGGAAGAAGAAGGCTGTCTCCTCCCCACTTAAGAAGTCTCCTTCGGGAACTTCTAAGGGCCCGTCTCACTCCGGTGGGACGGGGGGGTCGTCCGCTGGTCCTCCCGCTCCTTCAGGAGAGGGGCCCGTCTCTCCTTCCGCAAGGAAGAAGAAGTCGGGGACCAGAGGGGTACCGGCTAACACCGGTACCTCCTCACCTGGTGCTAGGGGCTCTGCCGCTGCATCAGTTTCCGTCTCGGCCTCTCATTCGCGAGAGGTATTGAGTGTGCTGTCGCCCGCGGGTGACTGTACAGCCAAAGTCCAGGCTTCCAAGTTCGCTCGGCGCCAGGACCGAGGCACGGAGAAGAAGACAGGCGAGAGTCGCTCAGGTGACTCCCGCCAGGCCAGCGATCACTCTTGTAGCAATACGCAGGCTCCCAGGGTTGACGCGACAGTCCCAGACCGGCCGCGGGTTGAGACAAGGAAGAGGTCCCCTCGGTCGCCGGAACCGGCTTCGGCAGGTTCCAGCGGCTCGACACTCCGTGAGGACAGCCCCCACTCCCACTGCAGCAGCGGACTCTGCAGGTCACCTGACCGCCACCCCCACCAGGACCGAGCAGGTAGGGGGACCAGCATCAGCTCTCCTGACGCTCGGAACCGGAGCCGCTGTTCTCAGTCCAGCCGCTCTCCCCCGGAGAGCCGCGCGACCAGGCCTGCAGCTCGATCGCCACCACGGGTTGGCGATCGCCTGCAGCCCCCCAAGCACACCGGTTCTGCCCATGAGCGAGGGGGGAGCGTCGGGTCCTCCTCTCCAATCCCTTCAACTTCCTCGGGCTACGCTGGGAAGAGCGAGGCGATCCGGAGTGACCGTGAGGAGCGCGCTCCTCACAGTCCCACCACGACACCCTACAAGCCTGGCACGGTCTTAGGACCGACCAGGTTGAACTCGCAAGTGGCAGGAGGAGACCAGGAGGGGTCTGTTGCAGTTCCTCCTTCGGAAGGAGGGGGGTCTCGGGAGGCGCTCTTGTTGGAGGGACTTGACGGTCCTACTCCACAAGACGTGGTCACTCCCGAGATCCAGAGGTCATTTGCAGAGGTTATTGCGCTTATTCGTCAGCACAATGACCTCGGGGAAGGATTGCCGCTCCCACCTTCTGAGCCTTCCTCCAGGCTCGAGTCGTTCTGGGGTCCTAAGAAGGAACCCAAGATGACGGTGGGTCTGCCACAATCGGCTCTGGGTGACTCCGTGCTGGGCAAGGTGGACTCTCTCGTCTCCGGACAGGAGGGCTCGCTACGGTCTGGCAGGTCTTCCAAGCTACTTCCCCCGCCTCTACTGCGACAGAGGAGATTCTACGTGCCATCGGAGGACCCTTTGCCACCCAAACAGGTTAACCCGGAGCTAGTTAGGCTAACTCCGGGGGTGTCTCTGCAGCAGCTCCTGTCGGAGAACTTATGGTTCTTGCAGCAAGAGGCACTCGCCTTGGAATCAGCCGCCAGGCGGCATTCCAAGCAGTCTCCTGATTAGACCTGTGGTCCCTCACGGTGTCTAAGGTCGCAGCCACTTCGGGAAATATCACTCCTGAAGGTGACCCGGCTTTCGGGAGACTGTGCCAGTCTGGAGGTAGAGCCATCTCCTACCTAGCCCACCAGACGGCAAACCTGTGGGCCAACCTGGTTCTTCGGCGTAGGGACGCAGTCCTCACCCGAGTGACCAGGGCAGCTGGGCGTGAGGCGGCTCTGGGTCTTCGCAACGGACGGGTGCGGAGTTCCTCCTCTCTCTTCCCCGGAGAAATGGTGGACGCTGCGGTGGAGCGACGGCGCAGTGATGACAGTAACCGTCTAGTACACCAGGCAGTCTCGAAGGCGTCTGGGCAGCCTCGAGCTACTGCGGCCAAGCCCAAGAGCTTGGTTAGCGCTTCCTCTGCGGCCAAGACGATCACATCATCGAGGCCCAGGGGAAAGACTCTGCCTTCGACTTCTTTTAGGAGCCACTGTAACCAGCCCTCCTCCCAGCCCTCCTTCACACGAGGGGGAGCTGGGAAGAAGCTGAAGAGAGGAGGGAAACACTAGGAATGGCGTTCCCCCCTCACCTGCTGCCGGAAGTGGGGGGTTGCCTGGCGAGCCATTGGGCAACATGGCAGAGCTATGGAGCAGAGACCTGGATAGTAGACGTCCTTCGGGAGGGGTATCTACTACTCTTCGAGTATTGGCCACCCCTCACCTCCCAACCCGGTCCACCTTCAGACCTACGTACCCAGAACATCCAAGGACATAGCACGTCGGCAGGAAGTCCAAGCCATGCTGAGCAAAGGAGCTGTGGAGATCGTCAGGGATCGGTCACCGGGCTTCTACAGCTGTCTTTTCCTGGTGGAGAAGTCTTCGGGGGCCTGGCGCCCGGTGATAGATCTCTCTCCCCTGAACCGATTCGTTCGCCAGTCTCGGTTCACGATGGAGACAGCACGCTCCATGCTCGACTCCATCAGGGAGAACGACTTCATGCTTTCGGCGGACTTGAAGGACGCGTATTTCCAGATACCCGTTCATCAGTCCTCCAGGAATTACCTCCGCTTCATCCTCGACGGGACGGTGTACCAATTCAGGGCACTTTGCTCTGGTCTCTCAACCGCCCCACAGGTGTTCACGCGAGTATTAACTCTGTTGTCTGCTTGGGCCCACTCGTCAGGGATATGTCTCTTGAGGTATCTCGATGACTGGTTAGTCCGCTATGGGACAGGGATCGACTCCTCAAGTTCTGCCACAATCTGGGGATCGTGGTGAACTTCGAGAAGTCAGATATCGAGCCCAAGCAGAGGATGAAGTACCTGGGTATGCTGATCGATACGGTAGCAGGACGAGTCTTCCCCGCAGACTTGCGGATCAGCAGATTCAGGGAGGCAGCCTACCAGTTCCTGTCTCGGCAGGAACAGCCAGCTAAGCAGTGGCAAGTTGTGATTGGCCACCTGTTGTCACTCAAGAAGTTAGTCCCTCGCGGGCGTCTTCACCTGCGGTCTCTCCAGTGGAGACTAAAGGAGAGTTGGTCACAGGCAAGAGACCCGCTGTACTTCCCCGTGTCCCTCACGGAGGAGGTGAGGCAGGACCTAGCCTGGTGGCTGGACGACAGGAACCTCGTAAGAGGAGTGCTTCTCCGCACTCCCCCCCGGAGATGTTTCTCTTTTCAGACGCGTCAACCGAGGGATGGGGCGCACACCTGGAGGAGTTGCTGGCTGCAGGAGTGTGGGATCATCACAACAAGCACCTTCACATCAACATCCTGGAGCTCAAGGCAGCGTTCCTCTCTCTCCAAGAGTTCCAGGACTGCCTGATGGGACACAAGGTGGTTTTGATGTGAGACAACACCACGGTAGTGGCATACATCAACAAACGGGGCTTAGTGTCCCTCCCGTTGCACCAGTTGACGTTGCATGGCTCACTCGGTAGAGCTGTCAGCCCCGCTACATTCCAGGCAAGAGGAATGTAGTAGCAGACAAGCTCAGCCGTTGGGATCAGGTGATAGGGACCGAATGGTCCCTACACCCAGACGTGGGGGAAAGGCTCTTCAACCTGTGGGGGCATCCAGTCGTGGATCTGTTCGCCACCCGGCACAACAGGAAACTTCAGGTATTCTACTCGGTTGTGCCGGACCCATGGGCAGCTGCAGAGGATGCTCTTCAACACCCGTGGGACAACCTCTTCGTTTACGCCTTTCCCCCGTTCTGTCTGATTCGCAAGGTGATCAGCCAAGTACTGGTTACCCTGAATCTCCGGATGATCCTGGTGGCGCCCAAATGGCCTCAGGCCATTTGGTATCCGGACCTGCTGCTCTTCTTGCAGGAGCACCGAGAGAGATTCCCCCTTGGCACAACCTTCTCGTCCAGCCACATGTGGAATGGTACCACCAGACAGTCCAGTCTCTACATCTTCACGGGTGGCTGTTATCCACCATCTCTAGCGAGCGAGAGGCTTTTCTCGCCAAGCAGCAACAGAGATGGCTGGGTATATGAGACAGTCCTCTGCAGCTGTGTACCAGGGAAAGTGGTCCTTCTTCTGTGGTTGGTGTCGTAGACAGGGTCTATCTCCTCTCAGAGCCACTCTTCAGCAGGTAGCGGATTTCTTCGTCTTCCTTTGCCGAGAGAAGCTCCTCTCCGTCCCCACAGTCAAAGGATACAGGGCCGCCCTGGCCCTAGTCCTGAAGCTGAGGGGAGTGGATATCTCGAACTCGTTCGAGATCTCCCTGCTAATGAGGAGCTTCGAGAGGTCTTGCCCACCCAGGGAACTTAGGCCCCCGAGGTGGGATGTGACTCTCGTCCTTAGGAGTCTGACTCGAAGACCCTTCGAGCCACTCCGAGAGTCGTTAGACAAGGATCTGACCCTCAAGACCATCTTCTTGCTGGCCCTGGCATCGGCGAAGAGAGTAGGGGAACTTCATGGCTTATCCTTCAACATCAAGTATACCAGGGGATGGGGATCTGTGACGCTTGATTTTGTCCCGAACTTCGTAGCGAAGACTCAGAATCCTTCGGTCCCTGACGACCGGTTCGAGTCATTCACGATCCCCTCCCTGAAGGATTTCACCGACAACGATGCGGATGAGATGCTGCTTTGTCCTGTGAGGGCGCTACGGCGCTTTCTGGAGAGAACTCGGCACCTCAGGCCTGAGTGTCGACGCCTCTTCATTAGCACCGGGGTGACCAAGAAAGAAGTGTCCAAGAACACTTTCTTTCTGGCTGCGTGAGGTGATCAGGAGGGCGTACGAGGCTGATGGTAGCGACAACATCCGTACCCTTCGTCCGAGAGCCCACGAAGTCAGAGGTATTGGTCTTTCCCTTGCGTTCCGCAAGAACTTCTCCGTGGCGCAGGTCCTGAAGGCGTGGGTCTGGACCAACCAGACCACCTTCACCTCCTTCTACCTTCGGGATATTACCCACAGGTCTTTGGACACTTTTTCCTTGGGACCCATGGTGGCTGCTCAACAAGTTGTGTAGCTTACCCAGCACCCGAGCGGACAGAACAGCATCGCATCCTTGTGTGACTGCATGAATGGATGAGTGAATGAGAGTGTGACTGGCTTCTCTTCCCCATCTTTTTCTCCCCCTTTACCTGTGGGCAGAGGGACACGGTCATCACTACGCTTGAACAGGAGACCGATGCAGGTAAGCTACTCAACCGAGCCCCATCCTACCCCTTTCATTAGGGATAGGATGATTATCCACCACTTTCCCCAACAAGGGGGGGGGGGGGGGGGAGTGGAAGCCAACAAGAGACAAACCCATGACTTCATATTGCCTCTTGCAATAGGAACAAGTTCTTGCTTGCTAGTTTTAAGACGTACGCTTGCATCCCTGTTATTACTTGGGTCCAGAGGTCTGACCAATGATCCTGCGGTACATACCCCAATCATTGGGCAGAGGCTAGGTTCCCTCCCTCTGCTCTTATGACCAGAGAGGGAACCAAGATGGACGAACACCAGTCTGTTCATTGACTCGGATTCCTTCCACCAAGAAGTGAGTCTTCCTATTGTTGAAGGACCGATAGTTTGTATTCGTATCGGAACAAATAACAATTTGTCGAAAATTGTATTTTCATACATTCAACTTCCCTGACAGATATATACTTAGCTATAGACTCCGTCGTCCCCGACAGAAATTCGAATTTCGCGGCACACGCTACAGGTAGGTAGGTCAGGTGATCTACCGCCCTGCCCTGGGTGGCAGGACTAAGAACCATTCCCGTTTTCTATCAGATTTTCTCTGTCGCCCGTATGGTAAACATACGTTTGCTGTATATACCTCCTGACTTGATTTTCGTGTTTCATCGCCATCGATCTTCTGGGCTGTCTTTTGCAGGGAAGTACTGGGTCTTTGGTTCGGCATACGCTTTTATTAACTTTTTAATGAATTTGGCTTCGAAAATTTCAAAGAATATATGATGTGTAACTACCGAAGTTTTCGGTAGACACATAGTTTGCAAGAAAGGGAAATATTAATATTTATTCATTAATACGTGTAATAAATGTTAGAATTTGATTGAGGAAATATAAAACTAACTTCCTTCTCTAGGAAGTCAGAAAAGCATATAACTAGATACGCTTCCTTTAGAAGTTTTAATAGCTCTCGTACTAACGAGCAGTTAGAGTATTAACAGTACTAGTAGTGTTGCATCTTTCTTCACAGAAACTACAAATTCTTAGTTGCAATTTGAAGATAAAGGGATGTAGCTCAAAATGCGAGCTATTAAAAGGTAAGAAGTGATTATAGTGTTCCCCATTGCAGTGGAGGGTGCTTCTGATCGGCTCTGTCTCGCTCCAAGGTCTAGACCTCTTTCAAGCTCCCAAGCCCAGAGGAGAAGGAATGTCGAAAGCCGTACGGAGGTTATGGAGAATCCCCACCGATCAGGCGTCCCCTCGGCAGGATCTGTAGTAACGTCCCAGACTGCCAAGGATAGCCATTGGAAAGGCATCCTTAAAAAGTGCGTCTCTTCTTCCGATTCTTCATCTTACATCCGAAAAGACAAAGAATGGACATGTTTGGAGTTTGGATGATCTAGCGCGTTCTCTGAAAACTAAGAGAACACTGAGCGCCAACTGGACTACAAGCGAAGAGCCAGCGAGGAAGCCGCGTTCCAGCAATCAAGGGCGAGCCACGTTCCAACAGCCAGCAGCGAGCCGCGTTCCAACAGACAAGCGTGAGCAGCATTCCTACAGCCAAGCGCGAGCCGCGTTCCAGCAACTGAGCGCAAGCCGCGTTCCAGCAGCCGGGCTCGGGCCGCGTTCCTCCTTCCAAGCGAGAACTAGAAATTTTCTCGGCGGAAGGCGCCTTCAAAGAGAAAACAGACCGCTAAGAGCAAGGAGCCTTATAGTAGAGTGGCAAACAGAAGGATCCTTCCATGGAACGTTTCCGGGCAAGAGGCTCCTTCCAAAAGGAGGAGTCTAGTAGGCGCTCGGAACTATCAAGGCGCACGGGACCTTCCACGCAAGCAGAACGTTCCAGGCACGAGTCGCCTTTCAAGCGTGCGGAACATTCCAGGCATGCGGAACTATCCAGGCGCCAGGATATTCCAAATCGCCTTATGAGAGAGAGGTCAGTCGCGAGGTTCCTCTTTGAGTTTTTAACTTG
>NC_061107.1:84076641-84104524 GCF_015104395.2 Macrobrachium nipponense | reverse complement strand
CCAAAATCGTGATTCACAAAAAAATTAAAGGGATTTTGACGTAGGAAAAATCTATTTCTGGGTGATTGGCTCGTGTCGCCCTATGAAATATCCTTAAGTTCATTATTTCTAGGTAAAATTAACCTAAAATTACCAGAGAAAAAATAAAATCAAGAAAATGTCAGTAAAACTGACTCGCTCACTCTATAAAAGAAGTGTCGGTATGGAAATAGGGGCGAGTGGGATCACTACCACGAGTCATTTACCATTTAGACCTTCCAACATAAAATCCCCACCTGAGAGAGCTGATACTAAAGGGTGATGCGACCGCTACTACTACTACTACCGACGCCACGCGGACAGCAGCGCCCCTAGCGGTCATCCTTAATCTATGAACATCTTGTCCTGCAGGGTGGGTAAAAAGAAATAGGGTGGGTTTCATAGGGCGACACGAGCCAATCACCCAGAAATAGATTTTTCCTACGTCAAATTCCCTTTTCTGGGCTCAGCTCGTGTCGGCCTATGAAATAGTACCAGAGAAACAGACAAGATGGAATAAAGGACAAATGAAACCCAATAGTAAAAAAGTAATATAATATAAGTGAATCAAGAAACATTACAGTATACAAACAAAAGTACTTAAAGCTAGCTTATATTAAACAATGGCAGGGTGAAGATAGCAAATCAATATAAAGTACTTAAAATTAGCTTATACTAGACATAGTGATACATAATAGTGTAATGGCAAAAGAACAATATAGAATGATTCACTTAATTTAAATATTTACAAAATATACAAACTCATTGTGTTCTACCCTAGCATAAAAAAGGGATTTTGACGAAGGAAAAATCTATTTCTGGGTGATTGGCTCGTGTCGCCCTATGAAAGTATCCTTAATATCATTCTTTCTAGGTAAAATTAGCCTAAAATTACCAGAGAAAAACAAAATTAAGAAAATGTCAGTAAAACTGACTCGCTCACTCTTAAAAAGAAGTGTCGGTATGAAATAGGGGCGAGTGTGGAACACTACCACGAGACAAACACCAATTAGAATTTCCCTATCAGAATCCCCCCAAGAGAGAGCTGATACCAACGGGCGATGCAGCCCCTACTACTACTACTAGAGGACGCCACGGACAGCAGCGCCCCTAGCGGTCATCCTTAATTAAAACAGTAAATACATCTTGTCCTGCAAGGGGGGGAAAACAAACCATAAAAAAGGGGGGGTTTCATAGGGCGACACGAGCCAATCACCCAGAAATAGATTTTTCCTTCGTCAAAATCCCTTTTCTGGGCTCAGCTCGTGTCGGCCTATGAAAGAGTACCAGAGAAACAGACAAGATGGAAAAGGAAACAATGAAAAACAGTTTAAAATGATGGATATAATATAAGTAAATCAATTACAGCATACAAAATAAGCACTTAAACTAACTTATTATAACAGTAAAATAATAGAATGTTAGTAAACTTAAAGTACTTAAATGGTAAATAAATAAAATTACAGAGATGCATGTAAAATAAGGCAAATTTGGGATTTACTTAACTAGAACACATAATTACAAAATATATACATACATGTGTCCTACCCTAGCATAAAAATAAGGGTAGGTACACTGAAATCCATCATTAATACAATTATTTCAAAATATATACAAACACATTGTGACTGAAGTTCATCACAAACACAAAATGGTGAATATACAAACATATTGTGTCCTACCCTAGCATAAAAATAAGGGTAGGTACACTGAAGTACATATCAGTACAAAAGTGGTTGTCCCTAGCAAAAAATAAGGGACAATCCACTATATGATACAACGGCTAAGGCTATGATGTTGAGTAGCCTGACGATAGGTTGAGGCATGTTGGTTGAAGTAGGTAGAAAGGAGACCTGGATCAATACTACAACTACTAAACAGTATCAGGGGAAACTATGTTTCCCGCTGCTACTGCTGAAAACTTTAAAGATTCCAAGGACTTTAAATAATGCCGTTTAAAGACTGTCGGGGATTTCCATCCAGTATACTTCCTAAGATCCTCAAAGTTCATATGTTGGAAATAATTAATTGAGGTGGCTACTCCCCTGATATCATGTGCTTTTGGGAATGACTCAGGGTTGGCTTGTTTAATGAAGTAAAGGATTTGCTGTCTAATGCCTTTAACTGATAAAGTACCACCTTTTTCTCTCATAAAGAGAGCACCTGAGGATCTAGAAGAAGTACGAGATAGAAAGGCTCTAAGAGTTGATACTGGGCAGAGAGAAGGATCCTGTGGAAGTGGGATAACCTTCCAAGGAGCCCACCTTGCAAGAGGATCTTCATTTTTGGCTAAAAAGCTACGATCCGGAGCAAGTAGAACTTCTCCTGATGGGAGGGGAATTCCACATGACCGCATCCCTGGATAGAGCCGACAGTTCTGAAATTCTAGCTCCTGAGGCTAGGCTTAATAAGAATAATGTCTTCCTCAGGAGCATTATGAACGTACAAGATGAGTTGTCAGTATCTGAAGCTAGTTTGAGGACATCATTTAAGAACCATGAAACTGTAGTAGGCCTCTGAGAAGGTCTAAGTTCTAGCACAGGCTTTAGGGATAGATGTGAAATAAGATTCAGTCAAATCTATCTGAAAACCTACTTGAAAGATTTTCTTCAAAGCCGATCTGTGAGTGGTAATCGTGCTAGCTGCTAAACCTTTTTCAAACAAGGATCTGAAAAAGGATATAGCCAATTAACTGTCATGGTTGTGGTGTTCGATTCTCTCAAGAAAGATGCTAATTTTTTAACAGCTGAGTCATATTGTCTAATGGTTGACTCCCTCTTATCTGATTCTAGGAAGAGAATGTTCTGTGGATCAATGTCAGCATCTTTATTAGCCGCAAACTTCATGAAGTCCATAAAGTTAGGGTGTCTGAGTTCTTGAGGAAGCGAACACAGTCCTCATTTGTACTGATTGTGACAGTTTGGGATTGGGGATCCGTTGAGGTCGGAGACCCAATTCCAAAAGAAGAGGATACCAGTTGCTCTTGGGCCAGTCCGGTGCAATCAGAGCTACTATCCCTTTGAAAGACCTTAGTTTTGTCTAGGACTTTCAAGAGAAGATTCACTGGAGGAAAAATATAAATCCTCCTCCACTGATTCCAATCTAAACGACAGGGCGTCCGTGCATAAGCCAGAGGGTCCAGGTTGGGGGCCACATAGCAAGGGAGCTTGTGGTTCGCTTGTGAGGCGAAGAGATCCACTTGGAGACCTGGACTCTCCGGCTTACCCACTGGAATGACCCGACGTCCAGAGACCACTCTGATTCCAGAGGAACTGACCGGGACAGGGCGTCTGCTATCACATTTCTTATCTCCTGCCAGGTGAGTGGCAGACAGATGCCATTTGTGTTTGTTTGCTAATGCAAGATGGCTATCATGACATGGTTCACATGCTTGGATTTGGACCCTCCTCTGTTGATGCAATGAACTATCACTGCACTGTCCAAAACTAGCCTTAGATGAGACTTCTTCGGGGGAAGCAGTCTCTTCAGAGTAAGAAATACTGCCATTGCTTCCAACACGTTTATGTGGAGCTGGCGAAATTGACTGACCAAGTCCCCTGAACCTGTTTGAACTGAGAGTATCCCCCCCACCCCCACCCGGACAGGGATGCATCCGTGTGAATGGTTAACACTGGGAGGGGATATTGAAGGGTACCTTCTTGGCTAAGTTCTTTACTTTTGACCAAGGCCGTAGTTGGTTGCGGAGGATCTGTGGAATTACTGACAACTTGTCTCGATATTTGGAGTTTGCTCTTGACCGCCAAATTCGATTTATATCTTTCAGCCTTGCTTTCAGAAGGATATCTGTTACCGAAGCAAACTGAAGAGACCTAGGATTCTCTCCTGGTTTCTTCTTGACGTCTGTTTGCATTTGAGGAATTGCCTGACAGATTTTGCTATTTCCTTCCGTTTGGCCACTGGAATTGATAGATTGTGGGAAGACAAATCCCATTGGATTCCTAGCCACTGAAAATGAGATTCCGGAGTAAATCTGGATTTCGTTTTGTTTATCTGGAACCCCAGATGTTCCAGAAAGTGAACTACTTTTTGGTAGCTTCGAGACATTCCTCGACTGTTGGTGCCCAGATCAACCAATCGTCGGGAGGTATGCCGCTACCATGATTCCCTGAGCTCTCAATTGTTGTACAACCACTTCTGCTATCTTTGTGAATACCCTGGGGGCTACATTCAGACCGAAGGGCATCACTTTGAATGAGAATGTCTGATTTCCTAGCCTGAATCCTAGGAATGGGCGGAAGTGTCTGGCTATAGGGATATGATAGTATGCGTCTGTAAGATCGATGGAGCATGTGACGCTCCACGCGGAAGTAGGGTCCTTACTTGCGAGAGGGTAAGCATCTTGAACTTGTCGCAGCGAATGAAAGAGTTTAGCTTTGACAGTCTAAGATTACCCTTCTTTTTGTTGAGCCTTTCTTTGGCACGCTGAATAAGCGCCCTTGAAATTTTAGATGTTTGACTCTCGCAATAGCTCCTTTCTGAAGGAGTTCTTCCGCGTAATCTATCAATTCCTTTGACGGTACCTGATGAAATGATTTGATTGGAGGGGGATCTTTGATCCAACTCCAGCCTAATCCTTTGGACACTATGCTCTGTGCCCAATTGCTGAAACCCCCACCTGTGGCGGAAGAGGAACAGCCTCCCTCCTACCTGGGGAGCCTCATTGCTGATGGGCGGGTTGGCCACCACGCCCTCCTCTGAACTGCCTACTCCTCGTGCCTCTTCCTGCGCCACGCTGACGAAAGTAACCTCTCGCCCTACCTCTCGGTTGAGAGTAGCCTTGAGCCTCATAAGCAGGGTTAAAGGCCGGCGAGATAGCGTAGGAAGTGGATGGTTGAGATTGCTGGGGCACCAGGAGGAAAGGTTGGTTCTGTTTAGATGTGGAAGGTTGTCCCTGTTGGGTAACTGGGACTGCCTGCACAAATTGCTGCTGATGTTGGAGTTTTTTATAAGGCTGGAACCTCTTACCAGCCTTCTTTGGTTTCTTGCCAGCAGTGGGAACGGATTCCTGTTTCCTCTTAGAGGAAATACCCCACCTAGCTCTAAGGCTCTGGTTGAGTCTAGCAGCTTCGTGGTGGACCTCGTTCACTGCGGACTCTGGGAAGAGATCCGCTCCCCACATGCTCGCAGCCAAGAGTCTATTAGGCTCATGCCTGATTGTGCACTCTTGTAGGACATGCTTCCGGCAGTTCCTCCTGGCCTGGAAGAAGTCAAAAGCGTCCGACAGAACCGTCTGGAACTGAGATTTCGCCAGAATCTTGAACAGCGGTTCCGTAGCGTAGGAAAGAGCAGCCATTTCTGTAACGATGAGAGAGTTGAGGGACCTGCCAAACCTAGTTCGCGCATCGAACTCTGCCTGGATTAGGGAGTCCGGCAGCCTAGGTAATTTCTCACCGAACTGGTCCATGGCGCAGTCCGGCTTGAGTTTACCCAGCGTGAATGTAGCTGGCAGGTTTTCCCACAACTCTCCGAAGGCGGGGAAGAGTGGAGAAGTAGACTCCGACTCCCTCAACTGTGGAATGGGCTCATCCTTGAGGACTGCCTGAAGAGCCTTCTCCACCAATTTCGTGGTGAACGGAAGAGAGACCTCCTCTTCCGTCGCGAAAATAGTGAAGGGACTCTTGTAGGCCTGGAGTCTAGTGTTAGTACACTCCCAGTCCTCCAGGCAGTGAACCCATTCCCGCTGGGCGTGATCTCTACTGTAAAGCACTGACTCCTTCGAGATTTTGTCTTCTCTCGTAGAGCCGTTGGCGTCAGCCTAGCATACCCGATGAAAGGCTGCGTCAGAGACCCGGAGGGTAGAACTCGAAGTCCTCAATCCTTCGAGTACCAAACTCCGGGATAGAAATCATCCCGTCCTTAAATGGAGCGTAGGCAGCTACTCTCCATGGGTTCTCCATAGAGAAAGCTGGCAAGGAGTCATAAGGTGGAAGTTGAAGAATCCCCGTGCTAGATGCAGGGGAGACTGGGGGAGGAGCCTGAGCTAGCCCAGCCACTCGGTCCTCATTCTCTCTCATTCTATTAGAGAGGTCCTGGATTGACTGTCCAGTTTGAGACAGACTGTTCGATAATTGCGCGAACATCTGCTCGAAACGCGTTCCCAATGCAGAGATTTGGGAACCTACTAGCACCCCCACCTGTTCCATCACTCCTGGTGAGACAGTAGAGGGAACGCAGGTGCTGGTGCTTGCCACCCCTACCGGCATAGCCGGAGAGGAGGCATCGGAGGCTAGGGAGAAGGCAGTGGCTCGGTGGTAGCGCGAGCCTTCTCCTTCGAAGCCTTGCTTCTGGAGCTCTTCGACTGGGAAGAGCCCGGCTTTGCCTTCACCGCATCGGCATAGGAAGTCGACGACTTCCTAACCGAAGAAGACGAAGACGACTTCCTAGAAGTCGACTTAGACAAGGTCTTCGGTTCTCTCTTTCCCTTCTCCTTAGGAGGTACAGAGAGAGCGGGAGGGCGAATAGGGATCTCAGATCCCGCAAAGCCTTGGAAAGAAGCGGAAGAAGAAGGGACAGGAGAAGATCCAGGAGCGCCCAAGGAAAGACCTTGGGCGCCCGACAAACCTACCTCAACCAACAAATCCTCGCTAACTACCGCCATTGGCTCAAGGTTCAGGTCCAGGGCAGCGACGTCCGGAACCGACTCCTGGGAGGCTACGACCCCAAACGATTGCTGGAGGTCTTGCTGGATGGAGGCTATCAGTGGGGCAGCGGACAAGGGGTCGACGTAACCCGTCGACTTGCCCGCGGGGGAAGAGATCTGGATGGCCAGCTTCCTATCCAAAATGTAGGGCTGGCCCTTGGCGGCGTTTTTCCCAAAGCCGCCCACCCACGCTTTCAGGGTGGCGAGGGCGACTTCCCTCACACCGCTAGCCTGAAAGAAAGGTGAGATTAGCTGCCAATTGTGGAACGGGGTTAACAAACTTACGACTAGAAGTGTTAGTAAAATCATAAGTAAGCCTCTATAATGGCACGTACCCCAATCCCCCATGCTGACCGACCAGGTCGTAGCATATAGCGCAGGCTTCGGGGTGCCAGACGATCGTCTCGTTGAACGATGTGGCACACGGGGCGTGAGACCTGCACTCGTCATGTCCACAGGGGTCGTAGAGCGTGGCGTTGCAGGCTGGGACCTGGCAGTTGGTAGCCTGTAAGTGAAAAAGTACATGAGTACCAAGTAAACACTTACAGCCTAACATATGCTCCGCTGGTGCCGGAGCGATAAAGTTAGATAAAACCAGAGCCCCGCCAAAATACGTGTGGTAACCAGGTTGGAAGATAGGCTATGGCTCCGCCAATGGCGGAAGCACAAGAATCAACCAACTAGGAGTGGTGGTAATAGAAACCACGACGGAGAATGGCGGGGATGGTTGAAATAATAATAATATAATAACACACAATTCATTGTAAAATATCTTATAATTAGGGTATATCCTTAAAATAACAAAAATAAAACAACTTCTCTCCGCCCGTCTACTAGAAGAGTGCGTAGGTAAGGGTAAGCTCCCTTCCGGTAGCGGGGGAGAGATATAAGGATATAGTAGGCAAGCAACCGACCACTCGTAGTGCCCACCCTGCCCGCTAGCGGAGCCAATAATCTATAACCAAAGGTGCCCCGGCTGCGACGGAAGGCTCCTTACGTATCGTGAGGTAGCTGAGCAACTGGGGAGGGAGGGAGGAAGGTCCCGGCGAAACACGGCGGGAGCGAGAAAAGGGGGGGAGGGATGGCCTACTCCTCCCGCCTCACAACTACCCGCATGGAGACCCGGTACCTCATAGTGGCGCCCTATACCCCCCGCTGGGGGGACCCCCTGGTCACCTCCGAGAGTGTGAGAGAAGGCGATGAGGTTGTCATAACAACCAAGGGATCCCCCAGCTCCTCCCTATATCAGAGAGGGAGGGAAGGGGCAGGGTAAGGTGCTATGGAACACGTGACCGCAAGTGGCCTAGGCCGCGAGCAACACAACCGTGGTAGGGCCACGTGAACCAAGCTGTACCAATACATGGAACAAGCACCTAGGCTAGCCTAACACCCTAAATAATAATAAAAATACATCGAAAGGTGGAAGAGACACTTTTAGTAAAAGAGAAAGAAGCCCAGGAGGAGGCAGACTGTTCCAAGAAACAGGAGCCTACTCGGAGCCAGCGATAGCCGATGTAGAGCAAGAGCCGGGATGCTGGGCCAGAAATAATAATAGCCCTAAATACCAAGCTAAGAGAATGGTAGGAGGGCTGAACTAGCTAAAACTCGATGTAAAACAATGAATGTGATAAAGTAAGCCCATAAGTATAAGAAGTCCCAGTATGGAGGACCGGGAATTCTTACGAGGCGGCATGGCCGCCACGAGACAACCGGGGAACCGTATATGACCTATTAAGAGGAAAATACTGGTACCCGGAAGATAAAAATACGGTAAAATGTTACTTATGAGTTACTTAACTTAGCCGTGGCAATTGCTGAGCGTTCCATCGTAGATAAGTACGAATAAATCCAAGAAAACACAAGCACAAGAAAATGGCGACTTGTCGCTGGTGCTAAAAATTAAGGGAATGACCCGATTAGGGGCAGCTCGCTGTCCGGTGGCGTCCTCTAGTAGTAGTAGTAGGGGCTGCATCGCCCGTTGGTATCAGCTCTCTCTTGGGGGGATTCTGATAGGGAAATTCTAATTGGTGTTTGTCTCGTGGTAGTGTTCCACACTCGCCCCTATTTCATACCGACACTTCTTTTTAAGAGTGAGCGAGTCAGTTTTACTGACATTTTCTTAATTTTGTTTTTCTCTGGTAATTTTAGGCTAATTTTACCTAGAAAGAATGATATTAAGGATACTTTCATAGGCCGACACGAGCTGAGCCCAGAAATAAGGGTAGAAACACTGAAGTACATTATATGTACACAACGTGGATGTCCTTAGCAAAAAAATAAGGGGCATTCCACCAATACGATTCTAGCGGCTAAGGCTAGAGTATCCCGAGAAGCATGGCAATAGGGTGAGGCATGTTGGACGAGGTAGGTAGAAAGGAGACCTGGATCTATACTACAACTACTGTGCAGTATCAGGAGAAACAATGTTTCCCGCTGCTACTGCTGAAAATTTTAAAGATTCCAAGGACTTCAGGTAATGACGTTTAAAGACTGTCGGTGATTTCCATCCAGTATACTTTTAAGATCCTCAAAATTCATATGTTGGAAATAATTAATTGAGGTGGCTACTCCTCTGATATCATGTGCTTTTGGAAATGATTCAGGGTTGGCTTGTTTAATGAAGTAAAGGATCTGTTGTCTGATTCCTTTCACTGATAAAGTGCCACCTTTTTCTCTCATAAAGAGAGGACCTGAGGATCTAGAGGATGTACGAGATAGAAAGGCTCTTAAAGTTGATACTGGGCAAAGAGAAGGATCTTGCGGAAGTGGGATGACTTTCCAAGGGGCCCACCTTGCAAGGGGATCCTCATTTTTAGCTAAAAAGCTGCGATCCGGAGAAAGTAGAACTTCTCCTGAGGGGAGAAATTCTACATGACCCGCATCTCTGGATAGAGCCGATAGTTCTGAAATTCTGGCTCCTGAAGCCAGGCTTAACAAAAATAACGTCTTTCTAAGTAGCATTATGAATGTGCAAGACGAGTTTTGTCAGTATCTGAGGCTAGTTTGAGGACATCATTTAAGAACCATGAAACTGAAGTAGGCCTTTGGAGGTCTAAGTCTAGCACAGGCTTTGGGAATAGATGTAAAGTAAGATTCTGTTAAGTCTATTTGGAAACCCAACTGAAAGATTTTCTTCAAAGCCGATTTTATTAGTATAAATAGTGCTAGCTGCTAAGCATTTTTCAAACAAGGATCTGAAAAAGGATATAGCTAAGTTAACTGTCATGGTTGTAGTGTTTGATTCTTTCAGAAGGATGCTAATTTTTTACCAGCTGAGTCATTTGTCTAATAGTTGACTCTCTTTTATCTGATTCTAGAAAGAGGATGTTTTTGTGGATCAATGTTAGCATCTTTTTTAGCCGCAAACTTCATGAAGTCCATAAAGTTAGGGTCTGAAGAATTCCTGAGGAAGCGAACACAGTCCTCATTTGTACTGATTGCGACAGCTTGGGATTGGGAATCCGTTGAGGTCGGAGACCCAATTCCAGAAGCAGAGGATACCAGTTGCTTTTTATTTTGGCCAATCTGGAAGGCAATCAGAGCTACTAGTCCCTTGAAAGTCCTCAGCTTGCTCAAGACTTTCAAAAGAAGATTCACTGGAGGAAATACGTAGATTTTCTTCCATTGATTCCAGTCTAAACGACAGGGCGTCCGTGGCATAAGCCAGAGGGTCCAGGTGGGGGTTGGGGGCCACATAGCAAGGGAGCTTGTGGTTCGCTTGTGAGGCAAAGAGATCTACTTGGAGACCTGGGACTCTCTGGCATATCCACTGGAATGACCTGTCGTCTAGGGACCATTCTGACTCCAGAGGGACTGACCGGGACAGTGCGTCCGCTATCACCAATTTCTTACCCCTGCCAAGTGGGGGGTGGCAGATAGATGCCATCTGTGCTTGTCTGCTAGAGCAAAGATGGCTATCATGACATGATTCACGTGTTTGGATTTGGACCCTCCTCTGTTGATGCAATGTACTACCACTGCACTGTCCAAAACTAGTCTTAGATGAGACTTCTTTGGGGGAAGGAGTCTCTTCAGGGTAAGAAATACTGCCATTGCTTCCAGAACGTTTATGTGGAGCTGGCGGAATTGAACGGACCAAGTCCCCTGAACTTGCTTGAATTGGGAATATCCCCCCCAACCGGACAGGGAGGCATCCGTGTGAATGGTTAACACCGGAAGGGGATATTGAAGGGGTACCAATTTGGTAAGATTCTTCACTTTTGTCCATGGACGGAGCTGATTGCGAAGGATCTGTGGAATTACTGACAACTTGTCCCGAGATTTGACGTTTGCTCTCGATCGCCAAACTCGATTTATATCTTTCAGCCTTGCTTTCAGGAGGATGTCTGTCACCGAGGCAAACTGAAGAGAACCTAGGATTCTTTCCTGGTTTCTCCTTGACGTTTGTTTGCTTTTGAGAAATTGCCTCACAGACTTGGCTATTTCTTTTCTTTTGACCACTGGAATTGACAGATTGTGGGACGACAAATCCCATTGGATTCCTAGCCACTGAAAACGAGACTCCAGAGTGAGTCTGGATTTCGTTTTGTTTATCTGGAACCCCAGATGTTCCAGAAATTGTACTACCTTCTTCGTGGCTTTGAGGCATTCCTCGACCGTTGGTGCCCAGATCAACCAATCGTCGAGGTACGCTGCTACCATTATCCCTTGTGTTCTCAACTGTTGAACTACTACTTCTGCTATTTTCGTGAATACCCTGGGGGCTACATTCAGACCGAAGGGCATCACTTTGAATGAGAACTTCTGATTTCCTAGTTTGAAGCCTAGAATGGACGAAGTGTCTGGCTATAGGGATATGATAGTATGCGTCTGTAAGATCGATAGAGGTTGTGACGGCCCCACGGGGAAGTAAGGTCCGTACCTGCGAGATGGTGAGCATTTTGAACTTGTCGCAACGAATGAAAGAGTTTAGCTTTGACAAGTCTAAGATTACCCTTCTTTTTGTTGAGCCTTTCTTTGGCACGCTGAACAAGCGACCTTGAAATTTTAGATGCTTGACTCTCGCAATAGCTCCTTTCTGAAGGAGTTCCTCTGCATAATCTGTCAACTCCTTTGATGGTATTTGATAGAATGATTTGTTTGGAGGAGGATCTTTGATCCAACTCCAACCCAATCCTTTGGACACGATGCTCTGTGCCCATTTGCTGAACTCCCACCTGTGACGGAAGAGGAACAGCCTCCCTCCTACCTGGGGAGCCTCACTGTTGAGCGGGTTGACCTCCGCGCCCTCCTCTGAAGTGCTTGCCTCTTGCAGCTCTTCCTGTGCCACGCTGGCGAAAGTGACCTCTCGCTCTGCTCTCCCTAGAAAACCTGTTGAAGGTTGGGTAGGCCTGGCTTTCATACATCGAATTGAAGGCTGGCGAGACTGCGTATGAGGTCGAAGGTTGGCTTTGAGGAGACAACAGGAGAATGGGCTGTGTCTGCTTTGAGGTTGACGGCTGTCCCTGTTGTGTAACTGGGACGGCCTGAACGAAATGTTGTTGTTGCTGCTGTTTTTGATAGGGTTGGAATCTCCTACCCGTTTTCTTTAACTTCTTACCAGCAGCAGGGGCGCTCTCTTGCTTCCTCTTGGAAGAGATGCCCCATCTGGCTCTAAGGCTCTGGTTAAGCCTAGCAGCCTCGTGATGCACCTCATTCACAGAGGCTTCTGGGAAGAGGTCCGCACCCCACATGCTGGAAGCTAAGAGTCTATTAGGCTCATGCCTAATAGTTGCCTCCTGCAAGACATGCTTTCGGCAGTTCCTTCTGGCTAAGAAGAAGTCAAAGGCATCGGCTTGAACCGTCTGGAGCTGGGATTTAGCCAGTATTTTGAACAGCGGTTCCGTAGCATAGGACAGGGCAGCCATCTCCGTAATGATAAGGGAGTTAAGAGACCTCCCAAATCTTGTGCGGGCATCGAATTCTGCCTGAATAAGGCTATCAGGCAGTCTCGGGAGCTTCTCGCTAAACTGATCCATCGCGCAGTCTGGCTTCAGCTTACCTACTGAGAAAGTGGCAGGTAGGTTCTCCCACAATTCTCCGAAGGACGGAAAGAGCAGAGATGTAGATTCCGCCTCTCTCAACTGTGGCATGGGCTCGTCTTTCAGGACTGCCTGTAGAGTCGCTTCTACTACCTTAGTAGCGAACGGAAGAGAAGCCTCCTCCTCCGTAGCGAAGATAGTAAAGGGGCTCTTGAATGCCTGGAGTTTGGTATTGGTACAGTCCTAATCCTCCAGGCAGTGAACCCATTCCCTCTGTGCATGATCCCTACTATATAGCACAGTCTCTCTAGAGATCTTATCCTCTCTATTGAGAGCAGTTACCGTCAGCCTAGCATACCCTATGAAAGGCTGAGTCAGTCCTGGAGGATAGAACTCTTAGTCCTCAATCCTTCTAGTTCCACACTCCGGGATCGAAATCATGCCATCCTTGAAGGGGGCATAAGCGGCCACTCACCAGGGATTATCCATAGAGAAGGCTGGTAGGGATTCATAAGGAGGTAGCTGTAGGAGACCAGTACCTGCTACAGGGGAGCTTGTCTGAGGGGCCTGACTGAGGCCAGCAAAGCGGTCGTCATGCTCTTTAACTCGGTTAGAGAGGTCTTGGATGGACTGACCAGATTGGTTGATCGTACTGGACAGCTGGGCAAACATTTGCTCAAACTTGGTACCAAGAGAGCCAACCATTTCTCCCACTTGTTGCATCACTACCGCTGAGAAAGTGGTGGGATCAAAAGAGCTAGGTCCCGCCACCCCAACAGGAGTTACCGGAGTAGATCCGGTAGATGCCGGAGAAGGCATTGGCTCGGCCGGAGTGCGAGCCTTCTCCTTAGAAGCCTTGCTTCTTGAGCTCTTTGAATAGGAAGAGCTAGGCTTCGTTTTCACCGCATCTGCATAGGAAGTCGTAGACTTCCTAGCCGAAGAAGACGACGACTTCTTAGAAGTCGTCTTATGTAGGGTCTTCTGTTCTCTCTGTCCCTTCACCTTCGGGGGTACCGAGAGAGCGGGAGAACGAGCAGGGATCTCAGATCCCGTGAAGCCTTGGAAGGAAGAAGAAGAAGGGACAGGGGAAGAAGATCCAGGAGCGCACAAGGGTAGACCTTGAGCGCCCGACACACCTACCTCAACCAACAAATCCTCCGCACCTACCGCCATAGGCTCGAGATTAAGGTCCAGGTTGGCCACATCTGGGACCGGCTCCTGCGTTGAGACGGACCCAAATGCCTGCTGCACCTCCTGCTGAATGGAAGCTATGAGTGGGGCTGCCGAGATGGGGTCCACATACCCCGTCGCCTTGCCTCCGGGGAAGATCTGGATGGCCAGCTTCTTGTCTAGCATATAAGGCTGGCCCTTGGCGGCGTTCTTCCCGAAGCCGCCCACCCAAGCTTTCAGGGTTGCCAGAGCGACTTCCTTCACGGCGGCAGCCTGTAAGAGAAGGCGATATGAAGCTTCTAGCGGCGGAGATACGGTTTAAAGAAGCTTAAAACTAAGGGTTAGTGATTGATAAGAAGAAACAATGTCCAGGAGTTAACTTACCCCACCCAAAAGCTGACTCACGAGGTCATAGCAGATGGTGCATGCCTCCGGGTGCCAAACGATCATTCCGTTGTGGTTAGTGGCACACGGGGCGTAGGTCCTACACTCTTCATGGGCGCAGGGGTCGTACAACGTAGCATTGCAACCTGGAACCTGGCAGTTGGTAGCCTGTAAGTGGAGAGATACATGAGTATCAGAGTGCACACTTACAGCCTAACATAGACTCCGCTGCATGCCGGAGCATGTAAGTTAGATTAAACTAGAGCCCCGCCGTAATACGTGTGGTTAGCTAGGCGGTTGGTGGGGGTCTGAGGCTTACGCCGGAGACAGGGAAAAGGTTCCAACCAGGTGTGGTGAGGAGCCATGAAACCACGACGGAGAACGATGGAGATAGTACATAAAATTAAATTAAAAACTAAAAGTCATCGTATCAGTAAGGGTATATCCGTATAGAATGAGGTGTAACACTTTCCGTCTACTAGAGGAGTGCCCGGGTAAGGAGCGAGCTCTCCTCCGGTAGCGAAAAACAGGATATAGTAGGCAAGCAAACAGACCACTAGTAAATTTCCACCCCGCCCACTGGCGGAGCCAGGTGGACCTATAACCGAAGGGGCTCCCGGCTTCAGCGGGGGCTCCGTCCGTAAGGTAGGGGAAGGGTTGGGACTGGGGAAAATATGGGGGGGGGAATCCCGGCGTGAACACGGCGGACGAGAGAGAGGGGGGGGTGGCCTAACCCCCCCCCCCCCCTGTCCCTACTACTACCCGCTCGGTAACCCGGTACCCGAGACAAGTGGTCGCCCTAGGCCCCAGCTGGTACGGAACTCCTGGCCTCCTCGGAGGGAGAGGGAGGTAGGCTACGGTGGTTGTCGTGACAACCAAGGAGATCCACCAGACCCCTCCCTATCACATGGTAGGGAGGGAAGGGGGGAGGGTAAGGTGCTTAAGGGACACGTGAACGTAGGTGGCCTAAGCCGCGATAGCAACACAACCACAGAGGGGCCACATGAACCAGCCTGTACCAACACATGGCACAAAGCACCTAGGCTAGCCTAACACCCTAAATAACACTGATAAATAAAACATCATAAAAGAAAGAAGAGACACTTTTAGTAAAAGAAAAAGAAGCCCAGGAGGAGGCGAACTGATCCGAAGAACAGTCGACTACTCGGAGCCAGCAGTAGCCGATGAAGAGCAAGAGCTGGGATGCTGGGCCAGAAAACACAATATAGCCCTAAATACCAAACTAAGAGAAAAATGGTAAAAGGGCTGTGTCCTAACTATAATTCGATGTAATAAAACGATGAACGTAAATATAAAAAGCCCATAAGCATAAGATGTCCCAGTATGGGAGACCGGGAAATCTTAACAACACGAGGCGGCACAAGGCCGCCACGAGTCAACCGGGAGACAGTATATGACCTATAAAAAGGAAAATACTGGTCCCTGGAAGACTGGAATACCAAAAAAAAAAACTACTTATGAGGCACTTAACTTAGCCGAAGCAATTGCAGCACGTTCCATCGTAATTAGGGATAAAATCCAGCGAAAAACAACACAAGTGAAAAAGAAGCACCTAGCGTTGTAGAGCTAAAGATTAAGGATGACCGCTAGGGGCGCTGCTGTCCGCGTGGCGTCGGTAGTAGTAGTAGTAGCGGTCGCATCACCCTTTAGTATCAGCTCTCTCAGGTGGGGATTTTATGTTGGAAGGTCTAAATGGTAAATGACTCGTGGTAGTGATCCCACTCGCCCCTATTTCCATACCGACACTTCTTTTATAGAGTGAGCGAGTCAGTTTTACTGACATTTTCTTGATTTTATTTTTTCTCTGGTAATTTTAGGTTAATTTTACCTAGAAATAATGAACTTAAGGATATTTCATAGGCCGACACGAGCTGAGCCCAGAAATAAATTTTTCAATGTAAATTTGGTACTGACTGGATTGGTCTAAGGTAAGTTAAAGATTATTGTGTTAAACTAGTCAGTCATTACTGAATTTATGCGCTTTGTTTCCTTGCTAACTTTCTTTTCTTGCTCACTTGTTCATTATTATTAGTATTTATTACTGTTTCATCACTAACCTTTTACTTTAGCAAATCCTTTTTGTGTCATGCTCAAATCTCAAGACATATTAGTCCACCTGTAGAGGAAAAAGATGATCTGCTGGCTCAGTAAATTGGTGCGTCTACATATAGTCCTTTAGAATCTCATTCCTTTTTATTATGCACTTTTTCTTAATGTTGGTGAGAAGATGAAATACACTGATGAGTTTTTCAGTCTACAACTTCCCACTTAGGAGGAAGCATGATGCTCTGAAACTGTATGTGATTCTAAATATTTTGTTCTTCAATTTGTGGTTTTTTTGTTTCCAAGGTCGATACCAAAATGTTACTATTATAACTGCATAGTTATGTGTATAACAGGGGCAGTTTACTTCACTGTATAATGTTGGTAGTTTAGGAAATCTGTAAGTTACATTGAATGTAATTGCAGCTTCAAGTCAAGGTTAAATATGTATGTTGTAAATACAGTATACGTAATGATAACAGTAATGCTGGTAACAATGATGCTTTTAAGTATTAAGCTGAAGTATATTTAACATATGAAATAGTATTTACACTTTTGTGTACTCAGCATGCAGCAAATCTGCTCTGCTTTTGATAATTTCCTGTAACTTTTTATTTGTATTTTTAAACATGTTTTCAAATAATCATAACTGTATTACCAAGTCAGGGGCCAACAGTATTTCATTTACTTGTCAAGTACGTACATACTTTGTTAATTTCCTAAAGTGGTCAATGCTAAGTTCTTGTTCTTACTCAGTCAGTATCCTTAGTAACTGTGTGTGTTGGGGGTTACCATGGTCTTCCTTTATTCTTTTGTATAAATTGTTCCACCTGTGTCACCTAAAACCTTTTTGTTTGTTTGTTTGTACAGTGTTTTTACGCTGCATGGAACCAGTGATTATTCAGCAACAGGACTCATGGCTTTATGTGACTTCCGAACCACATCGAGAGTGAACTTTTATCAAAAGAAATACACATCTCTCACCCCTCAATGGAATGCCCGAAAATTGAACTCACAGCAACCAAGGTGGCAGGCCAAGACCATACCAATCACAGCACTGAGGTGCTTTAAAGCCTTTTTGTAAGATTCTAAATGATATGTTATGTATTTTTACCTTAAAATTTCATATTTAATTCCCATGAGCTCATTATCATTAGCAATTGAAACACCAAGTTTCACTACTGTTCATAGTGTTTTCACCACTGATTTAAGTTTACCGTACTTTATTTCTGCTTGCAGTTTGGGAACCAGGAAATATTGCCTTCCTTCTTGGGTTAGTCTGAGTATTCCTTTTTCTGTTTTGCTTCTTTGATTTTTTGTATTTATTATTTTATAATTTGCCCTTTAGAGTTCATTCAATGCTGTTTTACTTTTTCTGATGTGAGGCTTTGACTAATGCTCTTGTGAAGCAATAGCTAATTTCCTTGAATACTATTGCATTGTTTTTTGTTTAATATAATTTTATATTTTGCAGCCTATTAACCTGTAAATTTGGTATTCCTTGTTTTCTGAGAATTTCCTTCAATATGTGAGTTTCTTGAACAATTTTTTTTCTGGCTGTCACAATCCTTTACCTTATACTACAGTTGGTGTTTTAGTGAGTGTGAGCCCTGTTAGGCCCTGTTATCCACTTCCATTGTTTTTTTAGATTTGTGACAAATTTCCCAACCAGGCACCTATGGACCCATCTCTTTCTGTCTCATGGTGCTGGCTAAAATGCTCTTTTAAGCTGACATGCATAACATTACATTATGGATGGTGGATTAGTGGTCTCTTTTACTGTAAAAGATCTTGACAGTGTTGAACAGCAAAGACTTTGATTGATGCATCTTTGGTCTATTCTGGTTTTGGATGTGTATCTGTGCTTTCCTTCAGTTATGTATCAAGGAAATGCTATCTCTCATTCTAATCTCTGTCACTGCTATTTCTGGCATATAGATTGCCAACCAAGGAAATGCTCTTTCTTCCAGCACATGCTGAGAAATTCTCAATCCCCTAGAAATCAAGAGGGTAAATACTTAAAATTTGTCTCCTCAACCTTTTCCAGTTGGTTCCTCTAAGCTTCCAAAGTTGCTGTTGTCTCTGCCAAAGCCTCCCATCAGCCTCTTCTGCATCACCAGCTTCTATAAAAATGACAAATTTCTAACCAATTTGTAATTTTCATAGCTAACAAACGTAATTAAAAAGTCATTGAATGCACTGTACCCCTCTCAACTACACGAAAGGTCTTTTCTGACAAGAAAGAGAGCCACTTAAGTCCGGTTGTGGTTGTTCACCAACTCTTCACTCAATAAGTAGCACCTGTTGCTGGAGTTCTTGCCCACTACTTTGATTTCTGCTATCATGGACCAGCCTTACTGACTCTTCCTGAAGTCCTGAATCTTCAACCTTCTCTGCTGCTTGCACCCATTTTAAGGGGTTCAGTTGTACCACTGTAGCTTTAGAACCTGTTGTCAAGCCAGCTAGAAGAGAATTGTTTACCCACACAGAGACCTTATAACTCATCCTGACTTTCCCAACCTTCTGCAGTCATCCTTGAAGCTGAGTTCTATGCCCTTTAGGTTATGGCTTTCTGAAACCTTCTTCTAGTAAGCTACCATCACAAAAGTCCTTTGGTCATTATACCACAATGTTATATCCAATGTATATGTAAAAGACATCTTTCTTTGCTACAAAGAACTGAGAGAAATTCACTAAAAACACTTAATACTTTTGACATACGATGGACCTCCATATTTGGAGAGGACCCCCATGAATAGCTAAAAGCCGTGAATACTTAAAGCCCCTCTAAAAATGCTTAGAACTGCTTATTTTGTAAGTTCAAACACAAGAAAAAACCCTAAAAATGCTATACCTGAATATTTTAGTAGCTTTATCACAAAAAGTGCATTTAGTCATGAAATTACTATGAAAATACAGTAATTAGTGAATACTTCTCAGTGAAAAATACCGCAAATAGGTGAATTTTCCGTGAATAATGGGTAGATATAATTCATAGAGAAACCCATGAATAGGTCAGTCTGCAAATCTTGAGAGCACACAAAAAAAAAAAAGGGGGGGGGGGGGGGGGTGGGTCACTCTATGTCAAAAACAAACATATGCAAAAAGTTAAATCCCACATCTGGGGTTTCAAGAGTGTCATGAACTTGGTCTTTGATACATAAAGATTGAGACACTTAATTGCTTCAGGCCCTGGGATCTGCCTAAACAAGTGCAGTACTGCTGGCTCACTCTCTTTTTCTGTCTTTTTTTGAAAGGTACTGAAGAGACTGAGATGGCTAGCAAAAGGGCTAATTGTAAGTGTGCATCTTTTGTGAAACTTTTGTAGATCAAACTGACAATAAAATATTGTTACAAGACAAGAACTGGCAATACTAACTTGAAAGTCTTCACATAATCTGCAACCTGCTCAGGAGAAGTAATAAAGGCTACATAATCAACAATTCTTCGGTTCACTATATCACCAAACATTGCCTTTAAAATTTGTCGCAAGAACAACATGATACGCCTTCGGAACCACTGGTCCTTGCTTCTCAGATCAAAAACTTCATCCATCAACAACAGCAATATTCGAAGTGGAATGTTTTCATCTCCCTGTATCACAAATTAAAAGCATTAAAATAGTATGTAGTTTAAAACCCTTAGAAACAAAAACAGGAGAAATAAATTACAACAGTTTTACTAAAATATATATACATGAATATATAAAAATAAGACTAGAATAAACTTCCAAAAACTTGGTATGTCAAAACAAATAACATGTAAATACTAAGTGAACTGGTGACTGATTTTGTATACAATTTGAAAGTTCACTCAAACAATATAGAAAAGGCAAAATCAGAAAAAGGAAGTGCAGTACCTCTAGGTCGAATGATCCTCTATGACCATACTCTACATTAGCTGCAAGTCTGGGATGAGAAGTCTTCACAAAGCGTCTATAAATTCCATCCACCATTCCATCGACAGTATTCAGCACAGTATCTGGCATTGACCTAACAGCTTCACTCACACTACGAACCCCAAGCTTCAATGGTGCAACCAAGTTGTCTTCCACCTACATTCAATATTAACAGAAAGTCAGATGCGCAACACTAATACACTTAATATACTTTGCCCGAATACAGTAATACCCCGAACTTACGTGAGGTTAGGTTCCAGGCCCCTTAGTGCAAAGGGATTTTGCGTAAGTTTGGCACAGTCTCTAAAAAGGCTAATAAATGCTTACTTCTAGTATTAGAACACTAAATATGACCCTAATCATGCTCTCTAAGTATTAAGCTAACTTTTAAATGAAATTAAAAGTTACCGTAATTTCATTGAAAAGTTAGCTTAATACATTACCTTTAAAAAATAAATAAATGGTTGGTGTGTGAAGATTACATACAAAATATTTCTCTCTTCTCTCCCCCTTCCGACTGACCTATTTATAGAGGTCTTCTCAACCTTTAAGAGATTCTTTACTCTGTCTCTTTTTCTCTGTTCTAAAATTCCTTTCCATGAACAAACAGTGCTTCTTATTTGGCCTAATACAACTTTTAGTTATGTATCTATGTTTTAGAACAGTGCATTTACAGTTCTAGAGGGTAGAGGGTAGAGGGTAGAGAGAGAGAGAGAGCGAGAGAGAGAGAATACGTAAAAATCATTGACCTGCTCATCGGCAATACAACCCCCACCTGTCACATTAACATGACAAATTTGACAGCTCTGGCTTCGAGCTTCTCTTTAAGTTAAAAACAAAAGATGAGGGAAACGATATTTTCATAAGCATTTTGTTATTAGTAGTTTATTATTATTATTAATATTTGAAAATATTACTCAACATATGCATGTAGCATAACAATTCTCTCATCTCAGTAAGAGAGAGAGAGAGAGAGAGAGAGAGAGAGAGAGAGAGAGAGAGAGTATCACATACTATTACATATGTACAGTTATATTATTATTATTATATATTATTATTAAATTTTGTTGAAAACAATGGCAGCTTTCCATGAATTAATCTTATACAGGGTCTTTTCAATTCTTCTGATTTCATTTTTCTGACTCAGCTAGGTTCGTAAGTACAAATCAAATATTCTACATATTCATACTAGTATCCACTTCTGCCATGCCCTAGAGGGAGCGATCTTCAATCATGCAAAAACTGCCCACAACCAACGAATTAAACAAGACATTATCCTGAATATTGAAATTATTGATAAAGACATGGACCAACGCAGACTGCACCTATTGGAAGCCCTGCATATTAGGAAAAGAAAAGTCATCAATGAATATCAACCAAGAGACTTTTTTCCTCCCTACAGCTACCAGGAGACCTGCAACGAGCAACAAACAAAATTTAACTGCTGTACAGCAGAATTCCCCTGCTCCTTGCCAGTGTTACAATGGTGTTCGCATGCAACAAAACCAGCCCCAACCATCGATGCACGAGAGGTAGTTTAGGCCCAGAAGGATGCCCCTAGGCATCCAATGATAAATAAGCACCGAATTTAACCCCACCTACCCTTCCTATAAAAGCCAATCTGAACCCAGTACTCATCCAGTTCATCTTCACCAACGTCCTGATGATGACCGAAACACGTAGACTACACCAGCCCCTGAAGGAGTCCTCCCAGCAGTAAAAGGATACATAATCCAAGAAAAATACCAAAAAACCCAGATAGCTACCAAGATCCTGTTGAAGTTACCGGCCTTGGTTTCTCTACCCAACAAAGAGACACAGTAAACCTCCTGTATTCGTGCACTTCGGATTCGCGGATTCATGTATTCGCAGATTTCTCTATGGAACATGTACCCCCATTATTTTCCTATTTGTGGTATTTTTCATATCAACAAATTCCTGGGTTTTTGTTATCAGTTTCATCATAAAATGCATTGTTTGTGATAAAACTATTAAAAAAACCAGGTGTGACAATGTTTAGTGGGTTTTTCTTGAGTTTGAGCTGTCAAAATACGTAGCCAGTTTTAAGTGTTTTTATGACGGGTTTCAACTATTAGCAGATTCTGGCTATTCACTGGGGGATCTGGTATGCATTTCCCGTGAATACGGGGGGAGCACTGTAGTACAGGTAGTCCCCGGCTTATGACAGGTTCAGCTTACGATGTTCCGAGGTTACAGCGCTTTTCAATTATGTTCATCAGAAATTTTTTCCAGGTTTATGACGCATGTTCCAGGGTTATGTCGCTTACAACGCCAATCTGACGGAAGAAATATGACAAAAATGCAAAATAATCAATATTAGAAGGTTTTTATGATGGAAAATGCAATAATAATGCAGTTTACATAGTTTTCAATGCACCCAAAGCATTAAAAGTATGGTTTTGACAGGATTTTTGACAATTTTCCAGCTGACAGTACGTATCAAGAATGGAACCCCCATCGTAAGCCAGGGACTGCCTGTATAAGCAAAGTATAATAAGGTAAATTATTATTAATAGGGCTTAGTTTTTCCAGACCTCTGAATCTCAAGTAGACTCTTCTCAGGCTGGTTATAATAAGATAAAATAACAATTTGTCGAAAATTGTACTTTTCCTAACTATGTATACAAACTTGAGGTCCTTTAACAATAGGAATGTAACTTGCGGCAGCTGGAACCGGTCGTAAGCTTCGAACAAAGGAGTTTGGTAGTTAACTGCTTGTCCGACAGTCAGCGCACCGCGCGACTGGGAGGTGAAGATTCACTTTGCTTTAGGCCCAGGAAAACACAGAGTGAGGGGTGGCATGAGGTGGGACTATATGTGTAAAGGACCTCAGGTTTGCATAGTTAGGAAAAATGATATTGTTATGATACAATAAAGTTTCATACATACTTACCTGGCAGATATATACTTAGCTATGGACTCCGTCATCCCCGACAGAAATTCAAATTTCGCGGCACACGCTACAGGTAGGTAGGTCAGGTGATCTACCGCCCTACCCTGGGTGGCAGGACTAGGAACCATTCCCGTTTTCTATCAGATTTTCTCTCTTCCACCTGTCTCCTGGGGGGAGGCTGGGTGGGCCATTTTATATCGTATATATCTGCCAGGTAAGTATGTATGAAACTTTATTGTATCATAACAATATCATTTTCATACATTCAACTTCCCTGACAGATATATACTTAGCTGATTGGCACCCTTTGGTGGAGGGTAAGAGACAGCTAACTACTGAATAAACAGGTAAACAACATACGTTGTAGGTATTTATAGACCTTGGTTCCTATCTGTTTACACGGAGGGTTGACTTCCTAGCTATTGCATAGGAGTCTGCTTCATCTCAAGAGCCTCAGCGAGGATGTGACCTATGGCTAAGAGTTCTTGTGGGTCTGCCTATGGGGTCTTATCCACTTACTCGGCAGAGCCTAACTGGCATTTGTCAATGGGTGCTAATCCACTTATATGACAATATACCTATGCCTATTGGCATAATTAAGGAGCACAACACCGATCCCGATCACCTGATCCTAACACGAGGGTTAGCGCTTAATTTGAAAAGAGTTATCCCCAAACTCCTTTCAAAAACCCCAATAAAAATCACTAAGTTAAACTAAAAATTAACTCACTAGTTAAGGATCAGTGTCGGTTCCCTATCCCAGCAACGTATCCGCAGACCCGTATAACCAAGAGAGAAGGATCTATCGTAGGTAAAATTGACATCCTTCGTGTAATGGGAGGTCAACACAGAGTTGCATCTCCCGTAAGTGACAGCTCATATGTCCTTTATGACATATTGTTATGGAACAAACAAGAATTCATAAAAGCTCGCACTTCATGCGCTTTCAATTCTCAGCTGTTTGAAGGAATCATCAAGTCACTCTTGAAGTGCTTTAGAGATCCCACTTGTTTCAAAGAAGACCAGGCCTTTCCTTGAAATGGATCTCTTCTGGATGAAGCCTGGAGCCTGGCTGGCGCTTCGCGCCTGGTTGGCGCCTCGCGCCTGGTTGGCGCCTCGCGCCTGGTTGGCGCCTCGCGCCTGGTTGGCGCCTCGCGCCTGGAAGGCTCTTCGCGCCTGGCTCCTGGCTGGCTCTTTTTAGTGCCTGGAGCCTGGCTGGCTCCTCCCCACTTGCTGGAGCTTTGAGCTTGGTAGAGTCTCGAGGCTGTCTGGCGATGTCCACATCGGACACTCTTACCTATCCGATTTGTTCGCCTCTAGCGCATTTGCGCCAGGTTGGAGGCCTGCTCTTTCTCTGCATCAGGCAATGACAGTGTTCCTTTGAACTTGTTCTGGCCTCTTGGCTTTTTATTTTTTCGCCTGTTTTGGCATTTGGCGCCTGGTTGGCGCTACATTGTCTGAAAGTCCTGAACAACCACAATAGTTTATCAGGAGACTTGTAGAAGGGTGGAAGAAATTCTTCCACTTTGAGCTTTTGGCCTCTCCGGCAAGGGGAGGTGACTGTAGTCAGCTACATCCATTAGGCGATAGGATATCTAACAGTACGAGAGATAAGAGTCTTCCTCCGAGGAGGATCCTTCGTGAGTACTTCCGTTGCTAATAAGATCTCTATCTCTTCTTACATGTTGATGAGGTTTCTCGTTGCAGAATCTTCCCTATCCTTGCCCGAAGGAAGGGAAGGAGTTTGAAAGTCGAAGGAGACTCCGAGCTGAAATTGGGCGGACCCCTGATTTCTTAGCTCTTTATTGTATCCCTCTGAATACCTTCTGGGAAGCATTTCGAGCCCTCATCGCATCCCAAAGACTCTGTAGGCAAACGTTTAAACCATTTCTTCTTCTGTAGATGAAAACGTAAGTACCCTGCCTGGATAACGAAACTTTTATCTGAAAGCGTCGAGTCAGGAATAGAGGGTTTTAGTTCTTTTGCCAGACATACTATGCTGGCAAGAACCCATTGCCGAGTCTCCATTGAATCTGATGCGAGATTCCACTGTACAAAAAATTCACTTGCCTTCTTGGTCGTCTAGGACCAAGAGAAACAAAGAATTCCCTCATAAAATTTCTCAAAGAAGTTTGATGAGGAGCAGTTCCATCTTGTCGGAACACGGAATCTGAGGTCCCAAAAAGATTCCATTCGAAGTACATGATATCCTACTCTTGTCGTATTGAGGTATCGTATAAGACCCCGAAGGTCTAAATTCTCTGCTATCTCTAATTCCCCTTGTAGAGACAGAGTATAGCCTTTTACTGCGTTCTTTGATAGCAGATATATACAAAGGTGATTCTTCCCTCTGAAAGGGAAGAAAAACCGCTATGTGGTTCACAGAGGTATCGGAAGAGGACAGTTTCCCCCTTCCATCTAGCACGATCTGCTTCAATTCTATGTCTTCACCACAAATCTTGTCTTTTACCTTGAAAAATCCTCTCATTCATGTCTACTTCTGGTCAGTCTGCACGCAGACAGACTCAGAGTGGAGAGGTTGTTCAGGTCCCTTTATAATAGATTCTGATAGAATATCCAGACTCTCTTGGAAAAGCCTTCCGAAACATGCTGTGAGAAGGGCCAAGAGAAACAATGAATTTCCTCATAAAATTCCTAAAAGAAGCTTGATGAGGAGAAGTTCCGTCTTGCCGGAACAACGGAAGCTGCGGGCTACGAAAGAATCCCAACTCGAAGCACATGATATCCTCGTCTTAGTCTTATTGATGTACCATATAAGATCCGAAGATCTTAGTTCTCTGCTATCTCTAAGTCCCTTTGTAGAGACAGAGTATAGCCTGGTACTGTATTCTTTGATAGCAGATATATATAAAGGTGATTCTTCTCTCAGAAAGGGAAGAAAAACCGCCGTGCGGGTCCCAGATCAAACACCCCCCCCCCCCCCCCCCACCCCAGTAAGACAGGGAACGAACTCAGGAACGAACCGTGAAGTTACCAAGCCTTCTGTACGAGAGGCTACTGAACCCTTCGGTTAAAACCCGCTAAATCTAGAAATTATCAAGTCCAAATAAGTTTGTCTTGGTATCCGGCACCCTTTCGTATGTCTGTTTTTCTAGAGACTCCAGTAAGGTAGTGACCTGTAAAGCTGTTGAGTTCTAGAGGATCTGTCAACTGGAACGTGACCAAAATGCAACTAGATCCTAATTACAGACATCGAATTCAGGTAATGACATAACCTGTGTGGTTGTTGCTCACTAATGAACTGTCACGGGGAGCGTGACCACAATGTGACAGATCATATAGGTGTTGTTTTAGACACTGAATGCTGTATATGCTTCACTAGAGTTGCCAGCAAGGACGTGACCTATGTAGCTGGTGCTCTCTATATCGTTTGTCAACTGGGATGTGACCACAATGTGACAAAACCTTTTTATCCTACTATGAGGGCGAAGCCAGAAGCATTACCATTATTTCCATTTTCTCACTAAGCAATGCTTTCATAAGCATAAGAGCATTGTATAATATAGTGTTCTGCTGCGTTAGAATCCTTTAATAATGTTACCTTACGGTAAACAGCATTGAAAGGTTGCAATATCTTTCTTATTGAAAGCTTCTTAGCAAAACGCAGACAATATTTTTATTCATGTTTGCTTATCTATCCCCTCAATCCGAGGCTAAGACCGTGATTGTAGAGGAGGGATACGGTTAGTTAGTCCATCCCGCAAGAGAGAGAGATGTAACCGACCACTCATGACCAAGAACTAGATGGTACTGCGTTGGTCTAAGCGATAGCAGTCTCCGTTAGCCGTCTGGCCTTACTCTTCCTGAGTTGCCAGCTACTCCATTCAATGAAGGAATCATATAAAATTATTATCGAGCTTCAGGAAGTTCTCATTAATGCATATTTAAGCGAAACAAGACTTCGTTAAATCTAGAAGCTGAGTCCGTGTTGTCTTAACAATTCCTTTATGCGTAGTCCTTCCTAGGAAACTCCTAGAAGGATACGGGTAATTGAGTTGCACACCAAAGAGGTAACTACGGTATGCGCCTATGACTTGACCGTACTGTATTCTCATACAGCAGATTCTCTACTACCTTCTTTCCCTGCTGAGGCAGATAGAGAAAGGAAAATTTTTACTATCTTCGTTCTTTTCGTAAATAGAACGAATTAGAATTAGTCGAAGGATATTCCAAGTGAGAAACGAGGATTGCATAGAATCTCTCCAGCTTCCTATTCTCTTGGACATAGGACTTAAAGGACGTATTCCAAGCGTCTACTAATTGGAAGAGCCTCTAATCAATGAAAGAGAGCTACTCCGAATATTGTCCACGAGAGCGTATATGCTTACTCGATAAGATGCATTAAGATCTTTGTAAATGATAACTAACCCCTTAAGATACAAAGAGTATATATATCTCCTTAAGGAAGGAAGTTAATCCAGGAACTCTTTAAATCTTTGTGATTTCCTCAGAAATCGCGGAAGAGACAGAATTCCTGTTCATATCTAGGGTTTACGGAAGGAAGATTGATATTTCCTTTCCGCCATCATTCCCAAACACCGATGAGAATCTTATTAAGATAAACTCCCAAAGCTCTTGCCTCTTCATAACGAGGGAAGAGCATGAATGAAGGAGAGAGTCTGCATTGAGAGGAACTGCCTATCACAGCAGTCTTCTGAATATTGGATAAGGGCTTCTCTCAGTATCAGAATCCTTCTGACAAAAGCGACAGCCGCCTGTGCGACATCTTGCGCCATTGCCAGGAGAAAGCTGATCAAGTTAAAAACTCAAAG
>NC_061107.1:84044435-84076141 GCF_015104395.2 Macrobrachium nipponense | reverse complement strand
CCAAAATCGTGATTCACAAAAAAATTAATAAATTTTTCAATGTAAATTTGGTACTGACTGGATTGGTCTATGGTAAGTTAAAGATTATTGTGTTAAAACTAGTCAGTCATTACTGAATTTCTGCGCTTTGTTTCCTTCCGCTAACTTTCTTTTCTTGCTCACTTTGTTCATTATTATTAGTATTTATTACTGTTTCATCACTAACCTTTTACTTTAGCAAATCCTTTTTGTGTCATGCTCAAATCTCAAGACATATTAGTCCACCTGTAGAGGAAAAAGATGATCTGCTGGCTCAGTAAATTGGTGCGTCTACATATAGTCCTTTAGAATCCGTTCCTTTTTATTATGCACTTTTTCTTAATGTTGGTGAGAAGATGAAAATACACTGATGAGTTTTTCAGTCTACAACTTCCCACTTAGGAGGAAGCATGATGCTCTGAAACACTGTATGTGATTCTAAATATTTTGTTCTTCAATTTGTGGTTTTTTTGTTTCCAAGGTCGATACCAAAATGTTACTATTATAACTGCATAGTTATGTGTATAACAGGGGCAGTTTACTTCACTGTATAATGTTGGTAGTTTAGGAAATCTGTAAGTTACATTGAATGTAATTGCAGCTTCAAGTCAAGGTTAAATATGTATGTTGTAAATACAGTATACGTAATGATAACAGTAATGCTGGTAACAATGATGCTTTTAAGTATTAAGCTGAAGTATATTTAACATATAAATAGTATTTACACTTTTGTGTACTCAGCATGCAGCAAATCTGCTCTGCTTTTGATAATTTCCTGTAACTTTTTATTTGTATTTTTAAACATGTTTTCAAATAATCCTAAACTGTATTACCAAGTCAGGGGGCGGGGCCAACAGTATTTCATTTACTTGTCAAGTACGTACATAGTTTTGTTAATTTCCTAAAGTGGTCAATGCTAAGTTCTTGTTCTTACTCAGTCAGTATCCTTAGTAACTGTGTGTTGGGGGTTACCATGGTCTTCCTTTATTCTTTGGGTTTTTGTATATTTTTGTTCACCTGTGTCCACCTAAAACCTTTTTGTTTGTTTGTTTGTACAGTGTTTTTACGCTGCATGGAACCAGTGATTATTCAGCAACAGGACTCATGGCTTTATGTGACTTCTGAACCACATCGAGAGTGAACTTTTATCAAAAGAAATACACATCTCTCACCCCTCAATGGAATGCCCGAAAATTGAACTCACAGCAACCAAGGTGGCAGGCCAAGACATACCAATCACAGCACTGAGTGCTTTATAGCCTTTTTGTAAGATTCTAAATGATATGTTATGTATTTTTACCTTAAAAATTTCATATTTAATTCCATGAGCTCACATTAGCAATTGAAAAACCAAGTTTCACTACTGTTCATAGTGTTTTCACCACTGATTTAAGTTTTACCGTACTTTATTTCTGCTTGCAGTTTGGGAACCAGGAAAATATTGCCTTCCTTCTTGGTTAGTCTGAGTATTCCTTTTTCTGTTTTGCCTCTTTGATTTTTTGTATTTATTATTTTATAATTTGCCCTTTAGAGTTCATTCAATGCAGTTTTACTTTTTCTGATGTGAGGCTTTGACTAATGCTCTTGTGAAGCAATAGCTAATTTCCTTGAATACTATTGCTTATTGTTAAGTTTAATTAATTTTATATTTTGCAGCCTATTAACCTGTAATTTGGTATTCCTTGTTTTCTGAGAATTTCCTTCAATATGTGAGTTTCTTGAACAATTTTTTTTCTGGCTGTCACAATCCTTTACCTTATACTACAGTTGGTGTTTCAGTGATGTGAGCCCTGTTAGGCCCTGTTATCCACTTCCATTGTTTTTTTAGATTTGTGACAAATTTCCCAACCACGGCACCTATGGACCCATCTCTTTCTGTCTCATGGTGCTGGCTAAAATGCTCTTTAAGCTGACATGCATAACATTACATTATGGATGGTGGATTAGTGGTCTCTTTTACTGTAAAAGATCTTGACAGTGTTGAACAGCAAAGACTTTGATTGATGCATCTTTGGTCTATTCTGCTTTTGGATGTGTATCTGTGCTTTCCTTCATTATGTATCAAGGAAATGCTATATCTCATTCTAATCTCTGTCACTGCTATTTCTGGCATATAGATTGCCAACCATGGAAATGCTCTTTCTTCCAGCACATGCTGAGAAATTCTCAATCCCCTAGAAATCAAGAAGGTAAATACTTAAAATTTTCTCTCCTCAACCTTTTCCAGTTGGTTTCTCTAAGCTTCCAAAGTTGCTGTTGTCTCTGCCAAAGCCTCCCATCAGCCTCTTCTGCATCACCAGCTTCTATCAAAAATGACAAATTTCTAACCAATTTGTAATTTTCATAGCTGAACAAACGTAATCAAAAAGTCATTGAATGCACTGTACCCCTCTCAACTACACGAAAGGTCTTTTCTGACAGAAAGAGAGCCACTCAAGTCCGGTTGTGGTTGTTCACCAACTCTTCACTCAATAAGTAGCACCTGTTGCTGGAGTTCTTGCCCACTACTTTGATTTCTGCTATCATGGACCAGCCTTACTGACTCTCTTCCTGAAGTCCTGAATCTTCAACCTTCACTGCTGCTTGCACCCATTTTAAGGGTTTCAGTTGTACCACTGTAGCTTTAGAACCTGTTGTCAAGCCAGCTAGAAGAGAATTGTTTTAACCCACACAGAGACCTTATAAACTCATCCTGACTTTCCCACCTTCGCAGTCATCCTTGAAGCTGAGTTCTATGCCCTTTAGGTTATGGCTTTCTGAAACCTTCTTCTAGTAAGCTACCATCACAAAAGTCCTTTGGTCATTATACCACAATGTTATATCCAATGTATATGTAAAAGACATCTTTCTTTGCTACAAAGAACTGAGAGAAATTCACTAAAAACACTTAATACTTTTGACATACGATGGACCTCCATATTTGGAGAGGACCCCCATGAATAGCTAAAAGCCGTGAATACTTAAAGCCCCTCTAAAAATGCTTAGACTGCTTATTTTGTAAAGTTCAAACACAAGAAAAACCCTAAAATGCTATAACCTGAATATTTTTAGTAGCTTTATCACAAAAAGTGCATTCAGTCATGAAATTATGAAAATACAGTAATTAGTGAATAGTTCTCAGTGAAAAATACCGCAAATAGGTGAATTTTCCGTGAATAATGGGTAGATATAATTCATAGAGAAACCCATGAATAGGTCAGTCTGCAAATCTTGAGAACACAAAAAAAAAAAAAAAAGGGGGGGGGCGGGGGGGTCACTCTATGTCAAAAACAAACATATGCAAAAAGTTAAATCCCACATTCTGGGGTTTCAAGAGTGTCATGAACTTGGTCTTTGATACATAAAAGATTGAGACACTTAATTGCTTCAGGCCCTGGGATCTGCCTAAACAAGTGCAGTACTGCTGCTCAGCTCTCTTTTTCTGTCTTTTTTGAAAGGTACTGAGAGACTGAGATGGCTAGCAAAGACAGTAATTGTAAGTGTGCATCTTTTGTGAAACTTTTGTAGATCAAATTGACAATAAAATATTGTTACAAGACAAGAACTGGCAATACTAACTTGAAAGTCTTCACATAATCTGCAACCTGCTCAGGAGAAGTAATAAAGGCTACATAATCAACAATTCTTCGGTTCACTATATCACCAAAACATTGCCTTTAAAATTTGTCGCAAGAACAACATGATACGCCTTCGGAACCATGGTCCTTGCTTCTCAGATCAAAAACTTCATCCATCAACAACAGCAATATTCGAAGTGGAATGTTTTCATCTCCCTGTATCACAAATTAAAAGCATTAAAATAGTATGTAGTTTAAAACCCTTAGAAACAAAAACAGGAGAAATTAATTACAACAGTTTTACTAAAATATATATACATGAATATATAAAAATAAGACTACAATAAACTTCCAAAAACTTGGTATGTCAAAACAAATAACAGTAAATACTAAGTGTACTGGTGACTGATTTTGTATACAATTTGAAAGTTCACTCAAACAATATAGAAAAGGCAAAATCTGAAAAGGAAGTGCAGTACCTCTAGGTCGAATGATCCTCTATGACCATACTCTACATTAGCTGCAAGTCTGGGATGAGAAGTCTTCACAAAGCGTCTATAAATTCCATCCACCATTCCATCGACAGTATTCAGCACAGTATCTGGCATTGACCTAACAGCTTCACTCACACTACGAACCCAAGCTTCAATGGTGCAACCAAGTGTCTTCCACCTACATTCAATATTAACAGAAAGTCAGATGCGCAACACTAATACACTTAATATACTTTGCCCGAATACAGTATACCCCGAACTTACGTGAGGTTAGGTTCCAGGCCCCTTAGTGCAAAGGGATTTTGCGTAAGTTTGGGCACAGTCTCTAAATAGGCTAATAATGCTTACTTCTAGTATTAGAACACTAAATATGACCCTAATCATGCTCCCTAAGTATTAAGCTAACTTTTAAATGAAATTAAAAGTTACCGTAATTTCACTGAAAAGTTAGCTTAATACATTACCTTTAAAAAATAAATAAATGGTTGGTGTGTGAAGATTACATACAAAATATCTTTCTCTTCTCTCCCCCTTCCGACTGACCTATTTATAGAGGTCTTCTCAACCTTTAAGAGATTCTTTACTCTGTCTCTTTTTCTCTGTTCTGAAATTCCTTTCCATGAACAAACAGTGCTTCTTATTTGGCCTAATACAACTTTTAGTTATGTATCTATGTTTCAGAACAGTGCATTTACAGTTCTAGAGGGTAGAGAGAGAGAGGAGCGAAAGAGAGAGAATACGTAAAAATCATTGACCTGCTCATCGGCAATACACCCCCCACCTGTCACATTAACATGACAAATTTGACAGCTCTGGCTTCGAGCTTCTCTTTAAGTTAAAAACAAAAGATGAGGGAAACGATATTTTCATAAGCATTTTGTTATTAGTAGTTTATTATTATTATTATTATTATATTTGAAAATATTAATAAACATATGCATGTAGCATAACATTCTCTCATCTCAGTAAGAGAGAGAGAGAGAGAGAGAGAGAGAGAGAGGAGAGAGAGAGAGAGAGGAGAGAGAGAGAGAGAGAGAGAGAGAGAGAGAGAGAGAGCATCACATACTATTACATATGTACAGTTATATTATTATTTATTATATATTATTATTAAATTTTGTTGAAAACAATGGCAGCTTTCCATGAATTAATCTTATACAGGGTCTTTTCAATTCTTCTTGATTTTCGTTTTTCTGACTCAGCTAGGTTCTTAAGTACAAATCAAATATTCTACATATTCATACTAGTATCCACTTCTGCCATGCCCTAGAGGGAGCGATCTTCAATCATGCAAAAACTGCCCACAACCAACGAATTAAACAAGACATTATCCTGAATATTGAAATTATTGATAAGACATGGACCAACGCAGACTGCACCTATTGGAAGCCCTGCATATTAGGAAAAAAGAAAAGTCATCAATGAATATCAACCAAGAGACTTTTTTCCTCCCTACAGCTACCAGGAGACCTGCAACGAGCAACAAACAAAATTTAACTGCTGTACAGCAGAATTCCCCTGCTCCTTGCCAGCGTTACAATGGTGTTCGCATGCAACAAAACCAGCCCCAAACCATCGATGCAAACGAGAGGTAGTTTAGGCCCAGAAGGATGCCCCTAGGCATCCAATGATAAATAAGCACCGAATTTAACCCCACCTACCCTTCCTAGAAAAGCCATCTGAACCCAGTACTCATCCATTCATCTTCACCAACGTCCTGATGATGACCGAACACGTAGACTACACCAGCCCCTGAAGGAGTCCTCCCAGCAGTAAAAGGCTACATAATCCAAGAAAAATACCAAAAAACCAAAAAACCCAGATAGCTATCAAGATCCTGTGAAGTTACCGGCCTTGGTTTCTCTACCCAACAAAGGAGACACAGTAAAACCACCTGTATTCGTGCACTTCGGATTCGCGGATTCATGTATTCGCAGATTTCTCTATGGAACATGTACCCCCATTATTTTCCTATTTGTGGTATTTTTCATATCACAAACTTCCTGGGTTTTTGTTATCAGTTTCATCATAAAATGCATTGTTTGTGATAAAACTATTAAAAAAAACCAGTGGGACAATGTTTAGTGGGTTTTTTCTTGAGTTTGAGCTGTCAAAATACGTAGCCAGTTTTAAGTGTTTTTTATGACGGGTTTCAACTATTAGCAGATTCTGGCTATTCACTGGGGATCTGGTATGCATTTCCTGTGAATACGGGGGGGAGCACTGTAGTACAGGTAGTCCCCGGCTTATGACGGGTTCAGCTTACGATGTTCCGAGGTTACAGCGCTTTTCAATTCTGTTTCATCAGAAACAAATTTTTTCCAGGTTTATGACGCATGTTCCAGGGTTATGTCACTTACAACAACCAATCTGACGGACAAATATGACAACAAAAATGCAAAATAATCAATATTAGAAGGTTTTTATGATGGAAAAAAAATGCATAATAATGCAGTTTACATAGTTTTCAATGCACCCAAAGCATTAAAAGTATGGTTTTGACAGGATTTTTGACAATTTTTCCAGCTGACAGTACGTATCAAGAATGGAACCCCCATCGTAAGCCAGGGACTGCCTGTAATAACAAAGTATAATAAGGTAAATTATTATTATAATAGGGCTTAGTTTTTCCAGACATCTGAATCTCAAGTAGACTCTTCTCAGGCTGGTTATAATAAGATAAAATAACAATTTGTCGAAAATTGTACTTTTCCTAACTATGTATACAAACCTGAGGTCCTTTAACAATAGGAATGTAACTTGCGGCAGCTGGAACCGGTCGTAAGCTTCGAACAAAGGGAGTTCGGTAGTTAACTGCTTGTCCGACAGTCACCGCGCACCGCGCGACTGGGAGTGAAGATTCACTTTGCTTTAGGCCCAGGAAAAACACAGAGCAGGGGTGGTATGAGGTGGGACTATATGTGTAAAGGACCTCAGGTTTGCATAGTTAGGAGAAAAAATGATATTGTTATGATACAATAAAGTTTCATACATACTTACCTGGCAGATATATACTTAGCTATGGACTCCGTCATCCCCGACAGAAATTCAAATTTCGCGGCACACGCTACAGGTAGGTAGGTCAGGTGATCTACCGCCCTGCCCTGGGTGGCAGGACTAGGTAACCATTCCCGTTTTCTATCAGATTTTCTCTCTTCCACCTGTCTCCTGGGGGGAGGCTGGGTGGGCCATTTTATATCGTATATATCTGCCATGTAAGTATGTATGAAACTTTATTGTATCATAACAATATCATTTCATACATTCAACTTCCCTGACAGATATATACTTAGCTGATTGGCACCCTTTGGTGGAGGGTAAGAGACAGCTAACTACTGAATAGACAGTAAACAACATACGTTGTGTAGGTATTTAGACCTTGGTTCCTATCTGTTTACACGGAGGTTTGACTTCCTAGCTATTGCATAGGAGTCTGCTTCATCTCAAGAGCCTCAGCGAGGATGTGACCTATGGCTAAGAGTTCTTGTGGGTCTGCCTATGGGGGGCCTTATCCACTTTACTTGGCAAGAGCCTAACTGGCATTTTGTCAAATGGGTTGGCTAATCTTATATGACAATATACCTATGCCTATTGGCATAATTAAGGAGCACAACACCGATCCCGATCACCTGATCCTAACACGAGGGTTAGCGCTTAATTTGAAACAGTTTTATCCCAAACTCCTTTCAAAACCCCAATAAAAAATCACTAAGTTAAACTAAAATTAACTCACTATAGCTCTGTTTTTTTTCCATCTGTCCACCCCGCCTGTGGTGTTTTTGTATGGTAACACTGCGTCCCGGGCTTTAGATAGTTACGCTGTGTAAGTTTTAGGTAAATAAAAGGATTATCTGGGTGTACATTTTAACTGAAAAGTGTTTTAATAATTTATCTGTATGCGAATTACACCGTTAATATTCGAAATGGGAGGGTATTATTATAATCGTTGAATGTAACTATCTAAAGCCCGTGACGCAGTGTTTACCATACAAAAAACACCACGGCGGATGGACAGATGAAAAAAAACCGAGTATAGTTAAGGATCATGTCGGTTCCCTATCCCAGCAACGTATCCGCAAGACCCGTATAACCAAGAGAGAAGGATCTATCATAGGTAAAATTGACATCCTTCGTGTAATGGGAGGGAGGTCAACACAGAGTTGCATCTCCCGTAAGTGACAGCTCATATGTCCTTTATGACATATTGTTATGGAACAAACAAGAATTCATAAAAGCTCGCACTTCATGCGCTTTCAATTCTCAGCTGTTTGAAGGAATCATCAAGTCACTCTTGAAGTGCTTTAGAGATCCCACTTGTTTCAAAGAAGAGCCAGGCCCTTTTTCCTTTCCTTGAAATGGATCTCTTCTGGATGAAGCCTGGAGCCTGGCTGGCGCTTCGTAGTTGAACGGGCCTGGCACCTCCCTGGCTGGCGCCTCACTGCCTGGCTGGCACCTCGCGCCTGGCTGGCACCTCACGCCTGGCTGGCACCTCAAGCCTGCCTCCGCCTGCGGCCTGGTTGGGGCCATCACGCCTGGAAGGCTCTTCGCGCCTGGCTCCTGGCTGGCTCTTTTTAGTGCCTGGAGCCTGGCTGGCTCCTCCCCACTTGCTGGAGCTTCGAGCTTGGTAGAGTCTCGAGGCTGTCTGGCGATGTCCACATCGGACACTCTTACCTATCCGATTTGTTCGCCTCTAGCGCATTTGCGCCAGGTTGGAGGCCTGCTCTTTCTCTGCATCAGGCAATGACAGTGTTCCTTGGAACTGTCTGCCTCTGGCATTTTTTCGCCTGTTTTGGCATTTGGCGCCTGGTTGGCGCTACATTGTCTGAAAGTCCTGAACAACCACAATAGTTTATCAGGAGACTTGTAGAAGGGTGGAAGAAATTCTTCCACTTTGAGCTTTTGTGGCCTCTCCGGCAAGGGAGGTGACTGTAGTCAGCTACATCCATTAGACGATAGGATATCTAACAGTACGAGAGATAAGAATCTTCCTCCGAGGAGGATCCTTCGTGAGTACTTCCGTTGCTAATAAGATCTCTATCTCTTCTTACATGTTGATGAGGTTTCTCGTTGCAGAATCTTCCCTATCCTTGCCCGAAGGAAGGGAAGGAGTTTGAAAGTCGAAGGAGACTCCGAGCTGAAATTGGGCGGACCCCTGATTTCTTAGCTCTTTATTGTATCCCTCTGAATACCTTCTGGGAAGCATTTCGAGCCCTCATCGCATCCCAAAGACTCTGTAGGCAAACGTTTAAACCATTTCTTCTTCTGCAGATGAAAACGTAAGTACCCTGCCTGGATAACGAAACTTTTATCTGAAAGCGTCGAGTCAGGAATAGAGGGTTTTAGTTCTTTTGCCAGACATACTATGCTGGCAAGAACCCATTGCCGAGTCTCCATTGAATCTGATGCGAGATTCCACTGTACAAAAAATTCACTTGCCTTCTTGGTCGTCTAGGACCAAGAGAAACAAAGAATTCCCTCATAAAATTTCTCAAAGAAGTTTGATGAGGAGCAGTTCCATCTTGTCGGAACACGGAATCTGAGTCCCAAAAAATCCCTATTCGAAGTACGTACATGATATCCTACTCTTGTCGTATTGAGGTATCGTATAAGACCCGAAGGTCTAAATTCTCTCTATCTTTAAGCTCCCCTTGTAGAGACAGAGTATAGCCTTTTACTGCGTTCTTTGATAGCAGATATATACAAAGGGATTCTTCCCTCTGAAAGGGAAGAAAAAGGGAGTTTTGACGAAGGAAAAATCTATTTCTGGGTGATTGCTCGTGTCGCCCTATGAAAGGTCCTTAATATCATTTCTTTCTAGGCAAAATTAATCTAAAATTACCAGAGAAAAACAAAATTAAGAAATGTCAGTAAAACTGACTCGCTTCACTCTTTAAAAGAAGTGTCGGTATGAGATAGGGGCGAGTGAGCAACACTACCACGAGACATTCACCAATTAGACCTTCCAATCAGAATCCCCACAAGAGAGAGCTGATACCAACGGGTGATGTGGCCGCTACTACTACTACTAGGGGACGCCACGGACAGCAGCGCCCCTAGCGGTCATCCTTAATCTAAGAACATCTGTCCTGCAGGGGGGGGCAATCAATACAGGGTGGGTTTCATAGGGCGGCGACACGAGCAATCACCCAGAATAGATTTTTTCCTTCGTCAAAATCCCTTTTCTGGGCTCAGCTCGTGTCGGCCTATGAAAGAGTACCAGAGAAACAGACAAGATGGGAAAAAAGGACAAATGAAAAAACAGTTGTAAAATGAGAAATATAATATAAGTAAATCAGTTATTACAGTATATAAACTAAGTACTTAAGGCTAACTTATTTTAAACAATGACATAAAAGAAAGTTAGTAATGTAGAGTACTTAAAATTACAGTAAACATAGTAAAGTACAAAAATGCAGTGTAATTTAACAAAATAGATTTACTTAGATAACCTTATTTAACAAAATATATTACTTAGGATAACTTATTTTACATTAACAAACACATTGTGGTCCCTACCTAGCATAAAATAAGGGTAGGTACACTGAAGTACATTATCAGTACATAGTGTGGATGTCCCTAGCAAAAAATAAGGGACAATCCACTAATAGATCTCAGCGGCTAAGGCTAGAATATCCGAGTAGCATGGCGATAGGGTGAGGCATGTTGGATGAGGTAGGTAGAGAGGAGACCTGGATCTATACTACGACTACTATACAGTATCAGGGGAAACAATGTTTCCCGCTGCTACTGCAGAAAATTTTAAAGATTCCAAGGACTTTAGATAATGACGTTTAAAGACTGTCGGAGATTTCCATCCAGTATGCTCTGTGCCCAATTGCTGAACCCCCACCTGTGGCGGAAGAGGAACAGCCTCCCTCCTACCTGGGGAGCCTCATTGTTGATGGGCGGGTGGCCACCACGCCCTCCTCTGAACTGTCTGCTCCTCGTACCCCTTCCTGCGCCACGCCTGGACGAAGTAACCTCTCGCCCTACCTCTCGGCTGAGTGTAGCCTTGAGCCTCATATGCAGGGTTGAAGGGCCGGCGAGATAGCGTAGGAAGTGGATGGCTGAGATTGCGGGGGCAACAGGAGATGGAGGCTGGTTCTGCTTTGAGCTGGCAGGTTGTCCCTGTTGGGTGAACCGGGACCGCCTGCACAAATTGCTGCTGTTGCTGGAGTTTTTTTATATGGCTGGAACCTCTTACCAGCCTTCTTCGGTTTCTTGCCAGCAGTGGGAACGGATTCCTGTTTCCTCTTTGAGGAAATACCCCACCTAGCTCTAAGGCTCTGGTTGAGCCTAGCAGCTCGTGGTGTACCTCGTTAACCGCGGACTCTGGGAAGAGATCCGCTCCCCACATGCTAGCGGCCAAGAGTCTATTAGGCTCATGCCTGATGGTACATTCTTGTAAGACATGCTTCCGGCAGTTCCTCCTAGCCTGGAAGAAATCAAAAGCGTCCGTTAGAACCGTCTGGAACTGAGATTTCGCCAGAATCTTGAACAGCGGTTCCGTAGCATAAGAGAGGGCAGCCATTTCCGTGATTATAGGGAATTGAGGGACCTGCCAAACCTAGTTCGCGCATCAAACTCTGCCTGGATTAGGGAATCCGGCAGCCTTGGTAGTTTCTCGCCGAACTGGTCCATGGCGGCAGTCCGGTTTGAGCTTACCAAGCGTGAACGTAGCTGGCAAGTTCTCCCACAATTCTCCGAAGGCCGGGAAGAGCGGGAGAAGTAGACTCCGCCTCCCCTCAAAAATGTGGGGATGGGCTCATCCTTGAGGACTGCCTCCTGAAGGGACTTCTCCACTAATTTCGTGGCGAACGGAAGAGAAACCTCCTCTTCCGTCGCGAAAATAGTGAAGGGACTTCTTTGTAGGCCTGGAGTTTGGTGTGTTCGTACACTCCCAGTCCTCAAGGCAGTGAACCCATTCCCGCTGAGCGTGATCTCTACTATATAGGACCGACTCCTTAGAGATCTTGTCTTCCCTCGTCAGAGCCGTTGGCGTCAGCCTAGCATAACCGATGAAAGGCTGCGTCAGACCCGGAGGGTAAAACTCGAAGTCCTCAATCCTTCGAGTTCCACACTCCGAGATAGAGATCATTCCATCTTTGAACGGAGCGTAGGCAGCTACTCTCCATGGGTTCTCCATAGAGAAAGCTGGCAAAGAGTCCATATGGCGGGAGTTGAAGAATCCCCGTGCTTGACGCTGGGGAGACTGGGGGAGGAACCTGAGATAGCCCAGCTACTCGGTCCTCATTTCTCTCATTCTGTTAGAGAGATCCTGGATTGATTGGCCAGATTGAGACAGAGTGTTTGACAACTGTGCAAACATCTGCTCGAACCGTGTCCCCAGTGCGGAGATTTGCGAGCCTACCAGCACGCCCACCTGTTCCATCACCCCTGCTGAGAAAGCAGAGGGATCAAAGGTGCTAGTGCCTGCTACCCCTACCGGCGTAGCCGGAGTGGAAGCGGTGGAGGCGGGAGAAGGCAGTGACTCGGCGGGAGCGCGAGCCTTCTCCTTCGAAGCCTTGCTTCTGGAGCTCTTTGGGTGAGAGAGGCTCGGCTCGGCTTGCTTTCACCGCATCGGCGTAGGAAGACGACGACTTCTTAGCCGAAGAAGACGAAGACGACTTCCTAGAAGTCGTCTTGGCTAGAGTCTTCGGTTCTCTCTTTCCCTTCTCCTTAGGGGGTACAGAGAGAGCGGGAGAGCGAGTAGGGATCTCAGATCCCGCAAAGCCTTGGAATGAAGCGCTAGAAGAAGGGACAGGAGAAGATCCAGAAGCACCCAAGGAAGACCTTGGGCGTCCTCGCACACCTACCTCAACCAACAAATCCTCCACCCCTACCACCATAGGTTCAATGTTAAGGTCCAGGGGCCGCGACGTCCGCCGGACGACTCCTGGGAGGCTACGACCCCAAAGGATTGCTGGAGGTCTTGCTGATGGAGGCTATCAGCGGGGGGCAGCGGACAAGGGGTCAACGTAACCCGTCGACTTGCCCGCGGGGAAGATCTGGACGGCCAGCTTCTTATCCAGAATGTAGGGCTGGCCTTTGGCGGCGTTCTTCCCGAAGCCGCCCACCCACGCTTTCAGGGTGGCGAGGGCGACTTCCCTCACACCGGTAGCCTGAAAGAAAGGCGAGATTAGCTGCCAATGGTGGAACGGGGGGGGTTAACAAACTTAACGACTAGAAGTTGTTAGTAAAATGATAAGTAAGCCTATAATGGACTTACCCCATCTCCCAGCTGACCGACCAGGTCGTAGCAGATGGCGCAGGCTTCAGGATGCCAGACGATCGTCTCGTTGAACGACGTGGCACAGGGGGCGTGAGACCTACACTCATCATGTCCACAGGGGTCGAACAGCGTCGCGTTACACGCTGGGACCTGGCAGTTGGTAGCCTGTAAGTGGAAAAGTACATGAGTACCAAGTAAACACTTACAGTCTAACATATGCTCCGCTGGTGCCGGAGCGATAAAGGTTAGATTAAACCAGAGCCCCGCCAAAATACGTGTGGTAACCAGGTTGGTATCCTAGGCTATGGCTCCGCTGATGGCGGAGGCACAAAAGGAAACCAACCAGGAGTGGTGGTAATTGGAAACCACGACGGAAAATAGCGGGGATGGTAGATAAAATAATAATAATACACAATTCATTGTAAAATATTGTACAATTAGGGTATATCCTTAAATTAATAATAATAAAACAAACCTCTCTCCGCCCGTCTACTAGAAGAGTGCGTAGGTAAGAAGTAAGCTCCCTTCCGGTAGCGGGGGAGAGATATAAGGATATAGTAGGCAAGCAACCGACCACTAGTAGTGCCCACCCCGCCCGCTAGCGGAGCCAGTAACCTATAACCAAAGGTGCCCCGGCTGCGACGGAAGGCTCCTTTCGTATAGCAAGGGAGGTGGCTGAGCAACTGGGGAGGGGGGGAGGAAGGTCTCGGCGTAACACGGCGGGAGCGAGAGAGGAGGGAGGGATGGCCTACTCCTCCCCGCCTCACCGACTACCCGCATGGAGACCCGGTACCTCATGAGTGGTCGCCCTATACCCCCCGCTGGGAGGAACCCCTGGCCACCTCCGAGTAGGAGTGAGAGAAGGCGACTGAGGTTGTCATGACAACCAAGGGGTCCCCAGCTCCTCCCTATACCAGAAAGGAGGGCAGGGGCAGGGTAAGGTGCGATGGAACATGTGACCGCAAGTGCCTAGGCCGCGAGCAACACAACCGTGAGAGGGCCACGTGAACCAAGCTGTACCAATACAAGGAACAAGCACCTAGGCTAGCCTAACACCCTAAATAAAATAATATACATCGAAAAGATGGAAGAGACACTTTTAGTAAAAGAGAAAGAAGCCCAGGAGGAGGCAGACTGTTCCAAGAAACAGAAGCTACTCGGAGCAGCGATAGCGATGTAGAGCAAGAGCCGGGATGCTGGGCCGGAATAAAATAATAGCCCTAAATACCAAGCTAATGAGAATGGTAGGAGGGCTAAACTAGCTAAAACTCGTATGTAAAACAATGAACGTGATAAAGTAAGCCCATAAGTATAAGAAGTCCCAGTATGGAGGACCGGGAATTCTTACGAGGCAGCATGGCCGCCACGAGACAACCGGGGAACCGTATATGACCTATTAAGAGGAAAATACTGGTACCCGGAAGATAAAATTGTGGTAAAATATTACTTATGAGTTACTTAACTTAGCCGTGGCAATTGCAGAGCGTTCCATTGTAGATTATAAGGATAAATCCCGAGATAGCACAGCACAAGGAAAATCTGCGTCTTGACGCTAGCGCTAAAAATTAAGGATGTCCGCTAGGGGCGCTGCTGTCCGTGGCGTCCTCTAGTAGTAGTAGTAGAGGCTGCATCGCCCGTTGGTATCAGCTCTCCTCTTGGGGGTGGGGGGATTCTGATAGGAAGTTCTAATTGGTGTTTGTCTCGTGGTAGTGTTCCACACTCGCCCCTATTATCATACCGACACTTCTTTTTAAGAGTGAGCGAGTCAGTTTTACTGACATTTTCTTAATTTTGTTTTTCTCTGGTAATTTTAGGATAATTTTACCTAGAAAGAATGATATTAAGGATACTTTCATAGGGCGACACGAGCCCAATCACCCAGAAATAGATTTTTCCTTCGTCAAAATCCCTTTTTTAAGATCCTCAAGTTCATATTGTTGAAAGTAATTAATTGAGGTGGCTACTCCCCTGATGTCATGTGCTTTTGGAAATGAATCAGGATTGGCTTGTTTAATGAAGTAAAGGATTTGTTGCCTAATACCTTTTACTGATAAAGTACCACCACTCTCATCAAGAGAGAACCTGAGGATCTTGAGGATGTACGAGATAGAAAGGCTCTTAAAGTTGATACTGGGCAGAGAGAAGGGTCTTGCGGAAGTGGGATGACTTTCCAAGGGCCCACCTTGCAAGAGGATCCTCATTTTTAGCCAAAAAAACTACGATCTGGAGCAAGCAGAACTTCTCCTGAGGGGAGGAATTCCACATGACCCGCATCTCTGGATAGAGCCGACAGTTCTGAAATTCTAGCTCCTGAAGCTAGGCTTAGTAAGAATAATGTCTTTCTAAGAAGCATAGTGAATGTACAAGACGAGTTGTCAGTATCTGATGCCTAGTTTGAGGACATCATTTAAGAACCATGAGACGCAGTAGGCCTTTGAGAAGGTCTAAGTCTAGCAGCCAGGCTTATTTAGGGATAGACGTAAAATAAGATTCAGTCAGATCTATCTGGAAACCTAACTGAAAGATCTTCTTCAAAGCCGATTTATGAGTAGTATAGTGCTAGCTGCTAAACCTTTTCAAACAAGGATCTGAAAAAGGATATAGCTAAATTAACTGTCATGGGTGTAGTGTTTGATTCTTTCAGGAAGGATGCTAATTTTTTAACAGCTGAGTCATATTGTCTAATAGTTTGACTCTCTCTTATCTGATTCTAGGAAGAGGATGTTTTGTGGATCAATGTTAGCATCTTTATTAGCCGCAAAACTTCATGAAGTCCATAAAGTTAGGGTCTGAAGAATTCCTGAGGAAGCGAACACAGTCCTCATTTGTACTGATTGTGACAGCTTGGGATTGGGAATCCGTTGAGGTCGGAGACCCAATTCCAGAAGCAGAGGATACCAGTTGCTCTTGGGCCAGTCTGGAGCAATCAGGGCTACTAGTCCCTTGAAAGTCCTCAGCTTGCTCAAGACTTTCAAGAGAAGATTCACTGGAGGAAAACATAAATTTTTCTCCACTGATTCCATCTAACGACAGGGCGTCCGTGGCATAAGCCAGAGGGTCCAGGGTTGGGGGGCCACATAGCAAGGGAGCTTGTGGTTCGCTTGTGAGGCGAAGAGATCTACTTGGAGACCTGGGACTCTCCGGCATATCCACCGGAATGACCCGTCGTCTAGGGACCATTCTGATTCCAGAGGGACTGACCGGGGACAGGCGTCTGCTATCACATTTCTTACCCCCGCCAGGTGAGTGGCGGACAGATGCCATTTGTGTTTGTTTGCTAGGGCAAAAGATGGCTATCATGACATGGTTCACATGCTTGGATTTGGACCCTCCTCTGTTGATGCAATGAACTACCACTGCACTGTCCAAAACTAGTCTTAGATGAGACTTTTTCGGGGGAAGAAGTCTCTTCAGGGTAAGAAATACTGCCATTGCTTCCAGAACGTTTATGTGGAGCTGGCGGAATTGAACTGACCAAGTCCCCTGAACCTGTTTTGAACTGAGAATATCCCCCCCACCCGTCCATGGACGGAGTTGATTGCGAAGGATCTGTGGAATTACTGACAACTTGTCTCGAGATTTGGCGTTTGCTCTCGATCGCCAAACTCGATTTATATCTTTCAGCCTTGCTTTTCAGGAGGATATCTGTCACTGAAGCAAACTGAAGGGAACCTAGGATTCTTTCCTGGCTTCTCCTTGATGTTTGCTTGCATTTGAGAAAATGTCTGACAGACTTTGCTATCTCTTTCCGTTTGGCCACTGGAATTGACAGATTGTGGGAAGACAAATCCCATTGGATTCCTAGCCACTGAAAAACGAGACTCCGGAGTAAGTCTGGATTTCGTTTTGTTTATCTGGAACCCCAGATGTTCCAGAAATTGAACTACCTTTTTGGTGGCTTTGAGGCATTCCTCGACTGTGTTGGTGCCCAGATCAACCAATCGTCGAGGTATGCTGCTATCATTATTCCCTGAGTTCTCAATTGTTGCACAACTACTTCTGCTATTTTCGTGAATACCCTGGGGCTACATTCAGACCGAAGGGCATCACTTTGAATGAGAATGTTTGATTTCCTAGCCTGAACCCTAGGAATGGCGGAAGTGTCTGGCTATAGGGATATGATAGTATGCGTCTGTAAGATCGATGGAGCATGTGACGGCTCCACGAGGAAAGTAAGGTCCTTACTTGCGAGAGGGTAAGGCATTTTGAACTTGTCGCAACGAATGAAAGAGTTTAGCCTTGACAAGTCTAAGATTACCCTTCTTTTTGTTGAGCCTTTCTTTGGCACGCTGAATAAACGACCTTGAAATTTTAGATGCTTGACTCTCGCAATAGCTCCTTTCTGAAGGAGTTTCCTCCGCATAAATCTGTCAATTCCTTTGATGGTACTTGGCGGAATGATTTGATTGGAGGGGATCTTTGATCCAACTCCAACCCAATCCCTTGGACACTATGCTCTGTGCCCAATTGCTGAACCCCCACCACGTGATGGAAGAGGAACAGCCTCCCTCCTACCTGGGGAGCCTCATTGTTGATGGGCGGGTTGACCACCACGCCCTCCTCTGAACTGCTTACTCCTTGCCGCCCTTCCTGTGCCACGCTGGCGAAAGTGGCCTCTCGCCCTACCTCTCGATTGCCTATTAAAGGGAGGGTAAGCCTGACCTTCATACATAGGGTTGAAGGCCGGCGAGAGTGCGTAGGTCGAGGGTTGTGACTGAGGAGACAGCAGGAGGATGGGCTGGGTCTGCTTGGATGTTAGAAGGTTGTCCCTGTTGGGTAACCGGACGGCCTGAACGAATTGCTGCTGTTGCTGGTGTTTCTGGTAAGGCTGGAACCTTTTACCAGACTTCTTTGGTTTCTTACCAGCAGTGGGGGCGGATTCTTGCTTCCTCTTAGATGAGATACCCCACCTAGCTCTAAGGCTCTGGTTGAGCCTAGCAGCCTCGTGGTGTACCTCATTTACAGCGGACTCTGGGAAGAGATCCGCTCCCCACATGCTGGAAGCCAGGAGTCTATTAGGTTCGTGCCTAATAGTGCACTCCTGCAGAACGTGCTTTCGGCAATTCCTCCTAGCTTGGAAGAAGTCGAAAGCATCTGTCTGAAACCGTCTGAAGCTGGGACTTGGCCAGAATTCTTAAACAAAGGTTCCGTGCCATACGATGAGGGGAGCAGCCAATCTCGTGATAATCAGAGAATTGAGGGGGGGGGGGGGGGGGGGGGGGACCTGCCAAACCTAGTTCGAGCGTCGAACTCTGCCTGAATCAAGGAATCAGGCAGCCTTGGGAGCTTTTCGCCGAACTGGTCCATAGCACAGTCCGGTTTGAGCTTACCAAGCGTGAGAAAGTGGCAGGCAAGTTCTCCCACAATTCTCCGAAAGCTGGGAAGAGCGGAGAAGTAGACTCTGCTTCCCTCAGCTGTGGCATGGGCCTCCATCCTTGAGGACTGCCTGAAGAGTCGTTTCTACTATTTTTGTAGCGAACGGAAGAGAAGCCTCCTCCTCCGTCACAAAAATAGTAAAAGACTCCTAGTAAAAGGACTCTTGAAAAGCCTGGAGCTTGGTTGTTGGTTACACTCCCAGTCCTCAAGGCAGTGAACCCATTCGCGTTGAGCGTGATCTCTACTATAGAGAACGTTCTCCCTGGAGATCTTGTCCTCCCTAGTGAGCGCCGCGTACGGTCAGCCTAGCATAGCCAATGAAAGGCTGCGTCAATCCCGGAGGATAAAACTCGAAGTCCTCAATCCTTCGAGTTCCACACTCCGGGACAGAGATCATACCATCTTTGAACGGAGCGTAAGCGGCTACTCTCCATGGGTTCTCCATGGAGAAAGCTGGTAGCGACTCATAAGGTGGAAGCTGGAGAATACCAGCACGTTGCTACTGAGAGATTGGAAGAGGAGCCTGAGCAAGCCCAGCTACTCGGTCCTCATTCTCTCTAACTCTGTTAGAGAGATCTTGGATGGACTGGCCCGACTGAGACAGAGTGCTCGACAGTTGTGCGAACATCTGCTCGAACTTTGTTCCTAGGGCGGAGACTTGTGAGCCAACCATCTCACCTACCTGTTGCATCACCACTGCTGAGAAAGCAGTGGGATCAAAGGTGCTAGGTCCCCGCTACTCCAACCGGCATTGCCGGAGTGGATGCGGTGGAGGCCGGAGAAGGCATTGGCTCGGCGGGAGCGCGAGCCTTCTCCTTAGAAGACTTGCTTCTAGAGCTCTTTGAATATGAAGAGCTCGGCTTAGCCTTCACCGCGTCAGCATAGGAAGTCGAAGACTTCTTAGCTGAAGAAGACGACGACGACTTTTTAGAAGTCGTCTTAACAAGGGTCTTCGGTTCTCTCTGTCCTTTCACCTTTGGGGGTACAGAGAGAGCGGGAGAGCGGGTAGGGATCTCAGATCCCAAAAGCCTTGGAAAGAAGCAGTAGAACGAAGGGGGGGGTACAGGAGAAGATCCAGGAGCGCCCAAGGAAAGACCTTGGGCACCCGGACACACCTACCTCAACCAACAAATCCTCAGCACCTACCGCCATAGGCTCAATATTAAGGTCCAAGGTTGCGACATCCGTGGACCGTCTCTTGCGTGGCCACGACCCCGAAAGACTGCTGCATCTCCTGCTGGATGGAGGCTATGAGAGGGGCTGCGGATATGGGGTCAACATACCCTGTTGACTTGCCACTGGGGAAGATCTGAACGGCCAGCTTCTTGTCCAATATGTAAGGCTGGCCTTTGGCGGCGTTCTTCCCGAAGCCGCCCACCACCCACGCTTTCAGGGTTGCTAGGGCGACTTCCCTCACACCGGCAGCCTGAAAGAGAAGGCGAAATGAAGCTTCTAATGGCGGAGCGGGGTTAACAAGCTTATGACTAAGTGTTGTTAGTAAAACGATAAAAAAGTCTATAATCGACTTACCCCTCCACCAGCTGACTAGCCAGGTCGTAACAGATGGCGCAGGCTTCCGGGTGCCAGACGATCATGTCGTTGTAAGGCTGGCACACGGAGCTGTGAGACCTGCACTCATCGTGGGCGCAGGGGTCGTATAACGTCGCATTGCACCCAAGGACCTGACAGTTGGTAGCCTGTAAGTGGAAAGATACATAAGTATCAGGAGAACACTTACAGCCTAACAGTTGCTCGGTGGTGCCGGAGCGAGAAAGTTAGATTAAACCAGAGCCCCGCCATAATACGTGTGGTAGTAATATGGTTGGTTTGTCCAAGGCTACGCCGGAGACAAGAGATAGAATCCAACCAGGTGTGGTGGTGAAAATGAAACCACGACGGACAACGGCGGAGATGGTATACATATAAATAAATATAATTATAGAAATCATCGTAAAACTAGGGTATATCCTTAAAAATAACAAAATAATTATCAAACCTTTCCCCTCCCGTCTACTAGAAGAGTGCCCGGGTAAGAAGGAAGCTCCCTGTTCGGTAGCGGGGGAGAAAGGTAAGGATATAGTAGGCAAGCAATAGACCATAGTAGTGACCTCCCCGCCCGCTGGCGGAGCCAGTAATCTATAACCAAAGGTGCCCCGGCTGCGGCGGAAGGCTCCGTTCGTTACAGTGGGGGAGAGGTGGCTGAGCAACTGGGGAGGGTTCTCGGCGTAACGGCGGGAGAGAGAGAGGGGGGGGTGGGCCTACTCCTCCCCGTCCCAACAACTACCCGCTCGGTGACCCGGTACCTGATAAGTGGTCGCCCTATACCCCAGCTGGGGAGAACCCCTGGCCTCCTCAGAGAGGGAGGGAGGAAGTAAACTGAGGTTGTCATGGCAACCAAGGGGTCCCCAGACCCCTCCCTATACCTGGTAGGGAGGGAAGGGGAAGGGTAAGGTGCGATGGAACACGTGACCGCAAGTGGCCTAAGCCGCGATAGCAACACAACCGTGAAAGGGCCACGTGAACCAGACTGTACCAATGCATGGGACATGCACCTAGGCTAGCCTAACACCTAAATAGAACTAAAATTACATCGTAAAAGATGGAAAAGACACTTTTAGTAGAAGAAAAGAAGCCCAGGAGGGGGCAAAACTGTTCCGAGGAACAGAAGCCTACTCGGAGCCAGCGATAGCCGATGAAGAGCAAGAGCCGGGATGCTGGGCTAGAACACAGAATAGCCCTAAATACCAAACTAAGAGAATGGTAAATGGGCTAACCCTAGCTAAAAAGGCGATGTAAAAAACGATGAACATGATATAGTAAGCCCATAAGTATAAGAAGTCCCAGTATGGAAGACCAGGAATTCTTAATGAGGCAGCATGGCGCGCCCCACGAGTCGACCGGGTGAAACCGTATATGACCTATTAGAAGGAAAATACTGGTTCCTGGAAGACTAAAATACGGTAAAATGATATTGTTAAACTACAATAAAGTTTTTGTTTTTGTACATACTTACCTGGCAGATATATACTTAGCTATAGTCTCCGACGTTCCCGACAGAATTTCAAATCTCGCGGCACACGCGACAGGTAGGTCAGGTGGTCTACCTTACCCGCCGCTGGGTGGCGATGTATGAACCACTCCCGTAAGCTTGTCAGATTTTTCTCTTCCACCTGTCTACCTGAGGAGGGCGGGGAGGCTGGGTGGGCCATAACTTCGTATATATCTGCCAGGTTAAGTATGTACAAAACTTTATTGTAGTTTAACAATATCATTTTTGTACATGAACTTCCCTGACAGATATATACTTAGCTGATTGGCACCCTTGGTGGAGGGTAAGAGACAGCTCAATAATACAGGTAAGACGGGAAACAACTAATGTTGTAGGATATAAAAACCTGGTTCTCACCTTTTCAGGATGAAGACTTCATAGATACTATCTCTGAGTCTGCATTGCCTGGAGAGCTACAGCTAGGACGTGACCTGATGCTGAAAGACTCTCGGATCTACCACTGGGATATGTGATCCCCTATTGTGGTAGAATCCAAGTCGGATGCTGTTAGAGGGACCTTGTCCGCTTACCTAACAGATCCTTACCACTACCTCTGCAAGGAGCCAAAACCCACCAGACCACCTAACCAAAATACAAGGGTTTAATATTACGACAAAAAGAGGTGCCTCCTGCAACCTCTTTCAGACAACCAAAAAACAACAATATAAACTATAGGGTAACATATAAAAAATTTACACAGGATAAGTTTCAGCTCCCTGCCCCAGCACCGAATCCGCCGATACGAAAGGACCCAAGGCGAAGCATTTATCATATGTGATTTTTACATCACGTAGGTAGTGGTTTGCGAAAACCGATTGGCATCTCCAAAAAGTCGCCTCCATCAAGTTCCGCACAGAAAGCTCACCTCGTGAGCTTTCTGTGAAAGCTCACCTCGTGAGCTTTCACTTTCAGTAGTCTAAAATGTTCTTTCCTTACAGGCAACATGTGCCTCTGTAATAAGGCTTCTCAGAAAAAAGGCAAGAGCATTCTTCGACATGGGCCGAAGTGGGGTCCTTTACGGAGCACCAAAGCACATCTTGATTAGCCTTAAGTTGTTCCTTCCTCTTAAGGAAATACTTCATAATTCTCATTAGGGCAAAGAGTTCTTTCAGGCTCTTCCCCTACTAGAAAAGATAAACTACGAACTTCAAAGCTCCTGGGCCAAGGGCGTGATGGGGTTTTCATTCTTTGCAAGGAAACTTGGAAGAAACGAACACACCATAGAATCTTCCTTAAACCCTACATTGCCCTCAATAGCTTGGAGCTCACTCACTCTCTTAGCTGTAGCTAGGGCCAAAACCAAAAGAAGGATAGCCTTCTTCGTCAGATCCTTGAAAGAGGCTAAGCCAGGAGGTTCGAATCTAGACGATCCAAGGAATTGTAGAACTACGTCTAGATTCCAGTTCGGTACTATATGAGGGACGCTTAAAGGTTTCAAATGATCTAATAAGATCATGCAGGTCCTTATCATCGGATATATTTAAGCCTCTATGCCGAAATACCGCCGCCTAAACATACTGCGGTATCCCTTAATAGTTGACACAACCAGATGACATTCTTCTTTGAGGAAAATAAGGAAATCCGCAATTTGGGTCACAGAGGTACTGGAAGAGGAAATGTTCTTCCTCTTGCACCAACGTCTGAAGACATCCCACTTTGACTGGTATACACGCAAGGTGGAAGGTCCTCCTCGCTCTTGCGATTGCTTTAGCAGCTGTTGCTGAAAAGCCTTTCGCTCTGACCAAACTTTGGACAGTCTGAAGCCAGTCAGACTGAGAGCGAGGAGATTTTGTGGTACTGTCGAAGTGGGGTTGTCTGAGTAGATCGCTCCTTAGCGGGAGCGATCTTGGAAGGTCCACCAACCATTCCAGTACCTCTGTGAACCATTCTTGGGCCGGCCAAAAGGGAGCGATTAAGGTCATTCTCGTTGAATCGGACTCTACGAACTTCTTGATGGTTAGCCCCAGGATCTTGAAGGGGGGAAACGCGTAGACGTCGAGTCCGTTCCAGTCTAGAGAAGAGCATCTATTGCTAACTAGCCTCTGGATCTGATATCGGAGAGCAGTAAGGATCCAGCCTCTTGTTCTTGACGTGGCAAAGAGGTCTATGTGTGGCCTGCCCCATAACTTCCACAGGCTCTGGCATACATCCAGATGAAGGGTCCACTCTGTGGGAAGGACCTGATCTTTCCTGCTGAGGAGATCTGCTCTTACATTCCTTTCTCCCTGCACGAACCTGGTGAGAAGCTTGATTCCTCTTTCTTCTGCCCACAGAAGAAGGTCTCTTTGCTGTCTCGTACAGGGAGAAGGAATGCGTCCCCCCCTGTTTCCTGATATATGCCAGAGCTGTAGTGTTGTCCGCATTGACCTGCACTACCGATCTTCTGACTTTGGGCTCGAAAGCCTTCAGAGCCAACCACACAGCCATCAACTCCTTTCTGTTGATGTGCCAGGCTACCTGGTCCCCCACCCAGGTACCTGACACTTCGCTGGTTCCCAGAGTTGCACCCCACCCCATGTCCGACGCGTCGGAGAACAACACCAGGTTGGGGGTCTGTGATTGAAGAGACAGTCCCTTCGCAAAGAGGTTGGGATCTGTCCACCATACGAGATGTTTCTTGATGTCCTGGGATAACGACAGGGAGAACGTCAAATCCTGAGAACGACGACTCCAATTCCGATGAAGAAAGAATTGGAGCGGTCTCAGGTGCAACCTTCCTAGGAAACAAATTGCTCCAGAGAGGAGAGCGTCCCCAGCAGACTCATCCACTCCCTCACTGTGCATACTTCTTTCCCTAAGAAGGTTGTCACTCTCTCGAATCCTCGGGCTATCCTTTCCTGCGAAGGAAAAGCCCGAAAACTCAGAGAGTTCATCTGTATCCCGAGATACACACACTCTTGCTCGGGAATTAGTGATGACTTCTTGACATTGACGAGAAGTCCCAACGCCTTCGTCAATTCTAAAGTTACTTGTAAGTCCTTCAAACAACGATCTTCTGAATTGGCCCTTATTAGCCAATCGTCGAGGTACATGGATATCCTCACCCCTTTCAAATGAAGCCATTGAGCCACATTCCTCAAAATCCCCGTGAACACTTGAGGGGCCGTCGAGAGCCGCAAACACAGAGCCCTGAACTGAAAAATTTTCCCCCCCCATCATGAATCTGAGAAACTTCTCGAGGAAGGATGGATCGGTACGTGGAAGTAAGCGTCCTGTAAATCCAAGGAAACCATCCAGTCCCCTGGACGAAGTGCTGCCAGCACTGATGAAGGCGTTTCCATCGTGAACTTCTTCTTTTCTACGAAGAAGTTCAGGGCGCTTACATCCAACACCGGTCTCCATCCCCCTGAGGACTTCGGAACTAGGAAAAGGCGGTTGTAGAAGCCCGATGAATGATGGTCTGTCACTAGTTCGATAGCCCCCTTCTCCAGCATCTGATCTACTGCTAGATGGAGAGCTTGATTCATGATGGGGTCTCTGTACCTGGCCGTCAGTTCCCTTGGGATGGTCGTCAAGGGAGGTCTTTCGACGAAAGGGATGAGGTAACCTCTCTCAAAATAGAAAGGGTCCAAGGATCCGCCCCTTTTTGGGCCCAGACTCCGCAAACTCTAAGAGTCTGGCACCCACCGTTGTTTGAAGGAATTGCAAGTTATTTGGGGGCTTTAACAGACTTGGCGAAAGTCTTACCCCTTCTTGAAGGTCTACGACCTCTAAACGTAGAGGTTCTTGATGAAGATGCCCCTCGAAAGGGTTCTCGAACACTTGCCTTTTCCTTCTTAGCCTTGGTAGGGAAGGAAGGGCGAGGTTCTTGCCGACTGTGCCAAAAGGTCCTGGGTGGCTTTGGCCGAAAGTGACCTCGAAATGTCCTGCACTCGATGTTTCGGGAACAACTGAGTAGACAGAGGAGCAAACAGCAAAGAAGACCTCTGAGCATGGGAGACCGACTTCGTTAAGAAGGAACAATAAACCGACCTCTTCTTCACGATCCCGGCCCCATAAAGGGAGGCGATTTCACTCGCTCCGTCTCTTACCGACTTGTCCATACAAGACAAAACACACATAAGATCTTCTGGCGAAATTGACTCTGGCACTTCAATTTTCTTGGCTAGGACTCCCAACGACCAATCAAGGAAGTTAAATACTTCTAGCACTCTAAACATACCTTTGAGCAAATGATCCAATTCATGTTCATTGCCCAAGTCGTCTTAGCAGAGTTAAGGGCAGTTCTCCTGTCGAATCTACCAGCGCCGAAAAATCCGAATCAGCCGAAGACGGTAGACCCAATCCTAAGGGCTCTCCTGTTTCGTACAGAACCAGCGCGTCCTGATAACTTCGAGGAGGAAAAGCGAACATCGTTTTCCCCGCTTCTTCTTTGGAAGCCATCCAGGAACCAAAACTCCTCAGTGCCTTCTTCATTGAAAGAGTTGGCTTCATCCTCACACAAGAAGAACTCTTCGCTGTCTTTCGCCGTTGAAAAAACGTGAGTGAGGAGAAGGAGGAGCCGTAGGAGTAAGGGAATCCCCAAAAACTTGTAAAAGTAGCTCTGTAAGCTTCTTGTAAGAAGAGACACCAGCAGAAGTGTTCGGTTCCTCATCCGAACCTTCTAGGACGTCTTGTCGAGGCGAGCGCGGAAGATCCTTAGGTGACGAAGGGATCTAGCAGGAGTTGAGCGAGAGGTTGGAGAACGCCCTCTCTTAGAAGAGTTCACATCCACTGGAGAACGATGAGAAGATCTGGGATGTCTACGATAAGACTCCCTCTTCAAGGTATCCGGAATCTCAGCCGAAGGAGAGGTAGGGCTCCTATCGAGGAATCCTCGGAAATATCCACAGGGTCGCTTACGAGGAGGCGAGCGCCTACTATACTCTATGCGCCTATCCTGAGGCGAGCGGCTGCCAGGAGAAGAGCGCCTATCGAGAGCAGAGCGCTTGCGCGGCTCTCCATACCTGTCCAGTTGCGTACGATCAACGGAAGTTCGACTGGAAGGCGAAATGCGCCTACTAGGAGAAGGCTGCTTGCGAGACTCTTGACGTCTAACAAGAGGGTAACATTCAGGAGAAGGGCGCTTCAAAACTAACGAGCGCCTACTTGGAGAAGGGCGCTTCCGGGATTCCTGGTGCCTACCAAGAGACAAACGGTCAGGAGAAGTGCGCCTAGAAGCTGGGAGAGCGCCTACACGGAGAAGGGCGCTTGAAAGATCTTGTTGTCTGACCCCCCCTAGGAGAATAATCAGAGTATGACGCCTTTTCCTTTTAAAAGAGACAGCGCCCCTCTATAGGAGATCTATGTGCAGTAGGTTCTTGGCGCCTACCTTGCGGGGAGCGGCTAACAGTAGGCCTGTCTATCATGCACACGACTCCTACCAGACTCTAGATGCCTGTCAGGAGAGAAGTCACGATCCGAACTCGAGGAGAGTGACATCTGGAAGAAGAACGCCTACTTGTAGAAGGGCGCCTTCTAGAATCTTGAGGCTGCTGAGGAGAAGTCTCACGCGAGGGAGTTGAAGAAATCGCGTGATGAGCAGGTGCAGTGCGCTTACCGGAAGCGGGAATCCAATCTGGAGAAAAAACTTCTTTCTCCATAGAGCGTCCTACCGATGTTTGGCGCCTTGAAATCGAAAGAGAGCCAGGCAAGCGAGGGCGCTCACGCGAGCGAGGGCGCTCACGCGAGCCCCCACCTTCATACGAAACCTCCCCATATGAAGGAGAACGATCCTCTGAAGAGCGGCGCCTAGATCTCTTGATCGGAAGAGAAACGTCCTTCTTCCTACGTGATCTAACTGCTAGAGAGTCTGCTAGCGCCGTGATCTGAGCTTGAAGTCCCGCGAGTACTCTCGTAGGAGAATCTTCTTGTTCTTCCTCGGAAGCAGCGGCGCCGAGCGCGGAGCGCGAGAAGAAGAACGATCACAGGATTTCTTGGGTTTCTTCGCCTCCACCGACGATTCTTCCGGAAAAACCTCCGGACTAGAAGCCAAGGACTGCAGGGAGCCTTCCAAGCCCTCTTCAACGGGCGCGACGCATCCGGGGAGTTCCAACCTCTCTTCGGAGAGGGAGACGACGAAGAGGAGAAACATTGGCGTAGGAGCTCCTTCTTGAAGCGATCGAGGCAGCCTGGGAGCGTACTTCAGGATCTGCCGAGGGGACGGACCTGACCGGTGGGGGCTCTCCCTAGCCCTCCTGCGGCTTTCGACTTTCCTCCTCCACTGGAACTGGGAGTCTGGAAGAGGTCTAGGCCTAGAGGCACTAAGGAGCCGGTCAGACGCACCCTCCACAACACTGGGGACACTGCACTGATCACTAACACTCTCCTTACCTTCCAACTGACGAATCTTCTGATCCATAGAAACGATTCGTGGCTTTCAGACGCTGCCGCCTCCGAAGGCGAATCTTCGGCTTCGGTGCGGGGAGCCGGGGCTGCAACTTGGGAAGAAGGTTCTAATTCTACGTTAGTACTATTAGGATCCACATCCAACTCACTCATTCTAGATCTGCTAGAACTTCTAGAGGAAGCCTTACGCACTCTATCACGTTCCAACTTCCGAACATAAGAAGAGAGAGCCTTATATTCTTCTTCATTCAATCCCTTACATTCACTACAAGGGTTAGCAAAAGAAACATTCATTCCCCCTGCATTTCATGCAAACCGTGTGGGGGTCTACCAAAGCTTTCGGCAACCTCACCTTACATCCTTCATTCACGCAAACCCTAAACCAAACCGAAGTTTTAACTACCGAATCTAGATCAGACATCGTTAAAGAAAATCAAACTCAAAATCAAACCGGTCCACAATCAGCGTATGCCAAGCCAAACAAAGCGAATACGTCACCAAAAGAAGTCCAAATTAACTCCAGGCAAGCGAGAATCGAAAACTATCGAGAGGAACCGACAACAGTTGTTATCGTTCCCGCGACAGAGAAAAATCTGACAAGCTTACGGGAGTGGTTCGTACATCCGCCACCCCAGCGGCGGGTAAAAGGTAGGACCACCTGACCTACCTGTCGCGTGTGCCGCGAGATTTGAAATTCTGTCGGGAACGTCGGAGACTATAGCTAAGTATATATCGTCAGGGAAGTTCATGTACAAAAAAAAAACACTACTTATGAGGCACTTAACTTAGCCGTTGCGATGGCAGCACGTTCCATAACGGATGATGAGGTAAAACCAGAAAATAGTACACAAGCAAGAAAATGCGTACGACGCTTGGCGCTATAATTAAGGATGACCGCTAGGGGCGCTGCTGTCCGTGGCGTCCCCTAGTAGTAGTAGTAGCGGCCGCATCGCCCGTTGGTATCAGCTCTCTCTTGTGGGGATTCTGATTGGAAGGTCTAATTGGTGAATGTCTCGTGGTAGTGTTCTCACTCGCCCTATTCTCATACCGACACTTCTTTTAAAGAGTGAGCGAGTCAGTTTTACGGACATTTTCTTAATTTTGTTTTCTCTGGTAATTTTAGATTAATTTTGCCTAGAAAGAATGATATTAAGGATCCTTTCATAGGCCGACACGAGCTGAGCCCAGAAAACCGCTATGTGGTTCACAGAGGTATCGGGAAGAGGACAGTTTCCCCCTTCAATCTAGCACGATCTGCTTCAATTCTATGTCTTGACCACAAATCTTGTCTTTTACCTTGAAAAAAATCCTCTCATTCATGTCTACTTCTGGTCAGGTCTGCACGCAGACAGACTCAGAGTGGAGAGGTTGTTCAGGTCCCTTTATAATAGATTCTGATAGAATATCCAGACTCTCTTGGAAAAGCCTTCCGAAACATGCTGTGAGAAGGGCCAAGAGAAACAATGAATTTCCTCATAAAAATTTCCTAAAAGAAGCTTGATGAGGAGAAGTCCGTCTTGCCGGAACAACGGAAGCTGCGGGCTACGAAAGAATCCCAACTCGAAGCACATGATATCCTCGTCTTAAGTCATTTTGATTGTACCCATATAAGATTCCAAAGATCTTAGTTTCCTATGCTATCCTTCGAAGTCCCTTTGTAGAGACAGAGTATAGCCTGGTACTGTATTCTTTGATAGCAGATATATATAAAGGTGATTCTTCTCTCAGAAAGGAAGAAAAACCGCCGTGCGGGCGGGTCCCAGATCAAACCCCCCCCCCCCAGTAAGACGGGGAACGAACTCAGGAACGAACCGTGAAGTTACCAAGCCTTCTGTACAAGAGGCTACTGAACCCTTCGGTTAAAACCCGCTAAATCTAGAAATTATCAAGTCCAAATAAGTTTGTCTTGGTATCCGGCACCCTTTCGTATGTCTGTTTTTCTAGAGACTCCAGCAAGGTAGTGACCTGTAAAGCTGTTGAGTTCTAGAGGATCTGTCAACTGGAACGTGACCAAAATGCAACTAGATCCTAATTACAGACATCGAATTCGGGTAATGCATTCCTAGAGATGCCGGGGAGCAATGACATAACCTGTTGTTGGTTGTTGCTCACTAATGAACTGTCACGGGGAGCGTGACCACAATGTGACAGATCATATAGGTGTTGTTTTAGACACTGGAAGTTGCTGTATATGCTTCACTAGAGTTGCCAGCAAGGACGTGACCTATGTAGCTGGTGCTCTCTATATCGTTTGTCAACTGGGATGTGACCGCAATGTGACAAAACCATTTTATCCTACTATGAGGGCGAAGCCAGAAGCATTACCATTATTTCCATTTTCTCACTAAGCAATGCTTTCATAAGCATAAGAGCATTATATAATATAGTGTTCTGCTGCGTTAGAATCCTTTAATAATGTTACCTTACGGTAAACAGCATTGAAAGGTTGCAATATCTTTCTTATTGAAAGCTTCTTAGCAAAACGCAGACAATATTTATTCATGTTTGCTTATCTATCACCTCAATCCGAGGCTAAGACCGTGATTGTAGGGGAGAGATACGGTTAGTTAGTCCATCCCGCAAGAGAGAGAGAGATGTAACCGACCACTCATGACTAAGAACTAGATGGTACTGCGTTGGTCTAAGCGATAGCAGTCTCCGTTAGCCGTCTGGCCTTACTCTTCCTGAGTTGCCAGCTACTCCATTCAATGAAGGAATCTTATAAAATTATTATCGAGCTTCAGGAAGTTCTCATTAATGCATATTTAAGCGAAACAAGACTTCGTTAAATCTAGAAGCTGAGTCCGTGTTGTCTTAACAATCCCTTTAAGCGTACCTCCTTCCTAGGAAACTCCTGTAAGGATACGGGTAATTGAGTTGCACACCAAAGAGGTAACTACGGTATGCGCCTATGACTTGACCGTACCGTATTCTCATACAGCAGATTCTCTACTACCTTCTTTCCCTGCCGAGGCAGATAGAGAAAGGAAATTTTTTACTATCTTCGTTCTTTTCGTAAATAGAACGAATTAGAATTAGTCGAAGGATATTCCAAGTGAGAAACGAGGATTGCATAGAATCTCTCCAGCTTCCTATTCTCTTGGACATAGGACTTAAAGGACGTATTCCAAGCGTCTATTAATTGGAAGAGCCTCTAATCAATGAAAGAGAGCTACTCCGAATATTGTCCACGAGAGCGTATATGCTTACTCGATAAGATGCAATAAGATTTTTGTAAATGATAACTAACCCCTTAAGATACAAAGAGTATATATATCTCCTTAAGGAAGTAGGTTAATCCAGGAACTCTTTAAATCTTTGTGATTTCCTCAGAAATCGCGGAAGAGACAGAATTCCTGTTCATATCTAGGGGTTTACGGAAGGAAGATTGATATTTCCTTTCCGCCATCATTCCCAAACACCGATGAGAATCTTATTAAGAAAAATCCCAAAGCTCTTGCCTCTTCATAACGAGGGAAGAGCATGAATGAAGGAGAGTCCGCATTGAGAGGAACTGCCTATCACAGCAGTCTTCTGAATATTGGATAAGGGCTTCTCTCAGTATCAGAATCCTTCTGACAAAAGCGACGGCCGCCTGTGCGACATCTTGCGCCATTGCCAGGAGAAAGCTGGATCAAGTTAAAAACTCAAAG